>NW_024427107.1:8692596-8773702 GCF_017311325.1 Ursus maritimus
TTTTTTTTTTTTAAATAAGATTTTATTTATTAATTTGAGAGAGAGAGAGAGCTCTCCGCCAAGCCAGGGAGCATGATGCAGGGCTCTATCCCAGGACTCCGGGATCATGACCTGAGCCGAAGGCAGACGCTTAACCAACCCAAGCCACCCAGGTGTCCCCTTATGTAGAACTTTGATTCATAAAATAGCTTAAGTTTAAAAGCATATGACCTAGTGTGCTGCTTCTGAAACTTTACTGTGTGTGCACAGCACCCGGAAATCTTGTTAAAATTCGGATTCTGAATGAATAAATCTGGGTCCGAGTCCAAAATGCCGCACTTTGCCAAGCTCCCCCATGGTGTTAAGGCTGCTCCTGGCCCGAGGGCCACACTTTGTGTCACGAGGGCCTAGAGCGGTTCTCCACCGGGACTGCCCATTGGAATTACCTGGGGAGGCCCCACTCCCATAGATTCAGGTGTAATTGGTTGAGGGTGAAGCCTAGGTGGTGGTGGTATTCAAAGATCCCCAGGGACACAGCCAAAGTTGAGAAATACAAGCATAGGGTTAAGACTTAAGTGCTAAATGCACAGAAGGGAAATTCAATTGACTTCCAAACATTGCACTAACGTGTGGTGTGGCTCGGAAAGAAATTTCCTTTCAGCCTCATGAGAGTTCTAAGGGGAATGGCAGTTCAGCTTTTTTTTTTTTTAATAACATTTAGATCATTAAAATCCGCCAGCAAGAATAAGAGAGACATGGATGGTCGGTGCCGTGTCCTAGAGGCTCTGTCCGTGCCATCAGCACACATCTGTGTGGGTCAGTCTGCGTACCAGGGGCCCTGCGGAGCTTCTCAGGGCCACACGGCCAAGGGCAAGTGCAGACCCAGCTTGAGATGGCTGCCCACTTCGGCCCTTGGGGGATCCTGCTCCAGTTTGTACATAGCTATTGGAATGTGACCTAAGGGCCCCAGGACAGGAATGTGCACGCCCTACACCTGCCCTGAGGGATTTACATTCCTGCGGCGATCTTAGGTAAACAGAGGAAGAGCAGGGGGCCCTGGGACCACGCACATTAGCAGAGGAGAGTCGGGTATGGCTCCTTAGAGGAAGTGACATCTCCACTGAGGCCTTCGGAATGACTTGGCTGGGCCCAGGGACCAAGAGTGTATGTCCTAAGCAGAGGCAGCTCTGGAACCAGGATACAGGATAGGAGCTGGTCACGGGGGAGGAAGCAAGGGGGCTGAGCAGGGGCCGGGTCACACGGGCCCTCCGCAGCAGTGGTAAGGAGTTCAGACACTGGGGCACCTGGGTGGCTCAGTCGCTTAAGCGTCTGTCTTCGGCTCAGGTCATGATTTCGTCAGGGTCCTGGGATCGAGTCCTGCATCTGACTCCCTGCTCAGCAGGGAGTCTGCTTCTCCCTCTGCGTGCTGCTCCCCCTGCTTGTGTTCACTCTCTCTCTCTCTCTCTCTTTCTGACAAATAAATAAATAAAATCTATTAAAAAAAAAAAAGAGTTCAGACCTTGTCTTGAAGCTAGTTTGAAGCAGGTAGTGACCTGGTTGGACTTGCACCGAGGATTTAAGCATTCCTGTGGAGGGATGTGGTGGCCCAGACCGTCACGAAGCAAGGGCAGGCCAGGCTGGCCAGGCAGGAACCTGACTCCAACGGCACCTGGTCGGGGTCATGCAGCCTGGTCTTCTGCACTTGACCAGCCCTGCTCCAGGGCCACGCGTGCTACTCTTGCTTGGAAAAACTGTGTGCTATTAAATTGTCATTACTACAAAAGCAAAAGATCAGACCTCTGTTGTTCTTCTGATGTATGATTTTCTCTGTTCAAAACAATATTCCTTGGTGTCAGTCAGATGCGAACTGCTGGGCTGATGGGACATTGAGACCTGCCCAAGTGTGTGCTGATTATTATACGCCAGCCAGACTTTGTGGCCACCAAAATCTCATCTGCCCAATTCCTGCAACAGTAGCTGGCAACAGAGTATTCTGGTACTATTGAAAACCCAGCGCATTTCCTAAAGAACTTTCTGAGAAGAGGCTTGGTGACAAGGTTGAAGGTTCCAATAGATGCACGTGAAAACAGACAAGGTGCAAGGTGTGGCTTCTGCCTGGAGGTGTTTACTGTCAGGCAGGCATAACAACAGGTGCACGAAACAGCATAAAAATAAAGGCAGAGCTATGATCAGTAGGGGCAGATGGTTTTTGTACAAATTGACCATTGAGGGTGGGTAGAGAGTGAAGAGCCATCATCCAAGAGGAGTTCAGGGAGGGCCATCTGGGCAGAAGGTAAACCTAGGGATTGGCTGGGAGAGGGAGGAAAGACGGTCCAGGGGAGGGTCCAGGAGAAGCAAAGCCAGTAGTAAGCTAAGCTCCAGGCGAAATGGCCCGACCTCACTGAAAGGGGCTTTGAACTGAGGGCACAAGTGGGGAAAGCCAGGTCCTCAGAGCAGGCTTCGAGATAGAATCCAGAAGAATACATTCATTCCTATGTGACAGAATCCTAATTAGAGCTGTCCTCCTCACTGCTCACCAGATCCTGCTCCGTACGTAGTTCACTCCTTCCTTCCTTTTGTCCATCCTTGATTCTTCCCTTCCTTCCTTCCTTCTAGATCCTTATCTTTATAATTTGGTAATGTGTTCCCTAAACATCTCATTTTGATTTCCTTAAAACCCCAGTTTTCTAGCAGGCAATGAAGTAGTAGTTTCACCTCCCCTACTTCATGGTTTTGTTTAAATCTTGGACTCTCTCCTTCTGTCATGCTTTATGGTTGGGGTCAATCTCTCCATTCCTCCTGGAACACTGAGCGGGGAGAACTTGGAGAACCGGTTCTGTGGCCTGTTGATTAACTGGACTGCAAGGATGCTGCTGACCAAGGACGTCCTGTTCCTGATACCCCAGTCATTTATTCGTATTAGCATGTCACTTTCTCCAGCTCCGTTTGCTCATTTGAACCACTGGGATCATGATATCTGTGTCTCTACGTGCAAGAATTTAGCAGGATCTTAAAAAGATTCCCCACACATTAGAAAATGTCAAGACATGCAACTATGTTAAAAATCCCGTTGAGACGTGATCCCTATCATTGGAGATTTGGGGTGGGGACAGTTATTTTAGAAAGGACTCAAAATAGTCATTGTAATTTACTCATTGTGTTGAAAACTTGAATGATCAGAATAACTTACATGAAGGGATTTCAGGAACTTGTAAGTCTTCTGGTTATCCTCGATGGTCCTCTGTGAGAGCCTACCCTAAATTGAAAATGAGAGCCTCTTTCTGGTTTCAGATTGCGGAGGGAATGGCGTACATTGAGAGGAAGAACTACATTCACCGAGACCTACGAGCAGCAAACGTTCTGGTCTCTGAGTCACTCATGTGCAAAATTGCAGATTTTGGCCTTGCTCGAGTAATCGAAGATAATGAGTACACAGCAAGGGAAGGTATGTTGTCCCCACCATCTTTACGATCTTTACATGTTTTGTTATTTAGGGGTTTTTGGGTCTGTTTTTTTTGTTGTTGTTGTTGTTGTTTTGGTTTGTTTTTTTTTTTTTACAAAGCAATTATAATAGTCATCCTTAAAAAAAAAGAACCCATTTGGTAAAATGTTCACAATGTACCATAGTTGCTGTTTGTGGGTTTGTTCTAATATTTTGTTTTTAAAAATTATTCTCTTGATTAACTCCACATACTGTTTATAAAGTTTACAGATGTTGTCATTTGTATTTCAATTAAGCAAAGGAAAACAAAAAGACTTGGCAAGTTCAAAATTCTTTGTTTATATTGTATGTTCAAGCTTTTTACCCAAACAATGAAGTACACTGTTCCTAACTATAGAGAAGACATTTGCAACAATAATTCTGTATCCTGTATTCTGGCCTTTTCATTGCAAATTAAAACTTGGAAATTCTCACACACAGAGAAGTAAATGTAATGCACTCCTTTGTAACCACGTTCCATGTTCTACACATATTAAAACACACAGAGAGAGCGCCTGGGTGGCTCAGTCGGTTGAGCATCTGCCTTTGGCTCAGGGCATGATCCCAGGGTCCTGGGATCGAGTCCTGCATCAGGCTCCTTGCTCAGTGGGGAGCTGCTTCTCCCCCTGTTCATACTCTCTCTCTCTCTGACAAATAAGTGAATAAAATCTTTAAAAAGAAATGAAGTGAGGGAGGGAGGGCGGGAGGGAGGAAGGAAAGAAGGAAGATAGATGGCAGCTTGAGAGCATTGTTTTGATTGGTTTAGTGTCTCTTGTGCCCATGATGTTTCAGGCAGTTCTCCTCCTGCCTCAAGATTGTGTTCTCTTAGGTGGGTGACAACTTATCCTCCACAAAAAGGCAGGTGAAGGAAAACAGTCTGAGGAAAGGGAGTGAAAAATAATAACTAAAATGTAGTGAGGAGTTGCAGTATGGCAGGCACTATTCTAAGTGCTTTTCTTTTCTTTTTCTTTTTTTAAAGATTTATTTATTTATTTTAGAGAGAGGGAGAGAGCACAAGGCAGGGAAGGGCAGAGGGAGAGGGAGAGGGAGACTCTCAAGCAGACTCCCCAGTAGGCGTGGAGCCTGACATGGGGCTCGATCCCAGGACCCTGAGATCATGACTGAGCTGAAATCAAGAGCCAGGTGTTTAACTGACTGAGCCATCTAGGTGCCGCTCTAAGTGCTTTTCATACGTTATCTCATTTATGTTTACAATAACCCTATGTAATAAGCCATATCGTTGTTGTTATTATCATCATTCCCACCTTATAGGTGAGGCCACAGAGAGGTTCAGCACCTTCTAAGGTCCCATAGTAAGTGGGAGAGCCAAGAACCAAACCCAGGAGATGTAGCCTCAAAGTTCACCCGCTAGAACGTATTCCACTGGCTCTGTGGAATTGGACAAGACTGGTGCCTCACAAAAATAACTCTTCTTGTGTGAGACAGGTGGCTTGGTGCAGAGAGCATGGGTTCTAGGATTAAATAGTAGCCATTTTTTCAGGGCCACAATAATATTTACCTTTTGTTGGTATTTACCCTCTGCCACGCATGCAGATCACCCCAGTTAACTCTGTCACCAACCTTAGGGAGGTTCTGTCTCCTCATTTTATAGATGAAGGTGCTGAGAAAGCCCAGAGACAGTAAGTGGCTTGCCAGGGTCACACCAAGTTGGAAACAGCAGAACCAGGATTCAGACCAAGATGCACTGTGTGGGACTGACACCCCCTGCCCGCCCCGGTCAGGACCCCTCCTGGAGCCACCTGCCCCACCCCCCACCCTTCCCCCTGCCGCTGCCCAGCCATGTAGGGTCAATTCCCAGAACGTGCAACAGTGAGTGCCCTGCACACCCTACCTAGCTGTTCTGTGAGGCTTTCTGCTATCTTTATGATCTTGTTCAGGTTTCCAGTCTGGGTCTGACCCCACAAGAAATTCTAAAGCAAAGACCTAAGAAAAGCAAACAGGTTTAAAATCTTTTAAAATGGTGGGTGGGAACCCCTAGACTTTCCAGGATATAGGGATCACATTCTGTGCCTGAGTCCCTACTTTCCTCGAGGTGTCCCTGCAAGTTACCCCCGAGCCAGGTTTGTCCCTTAGCCTCTCCAGCTCCCCGTGAGAATCCCAGTGGCATTACTGTCTCTCTCTGGGCAGATCACGGTGCTACCCAGTTCCTAGAACTAGTAATGTTTGGGCTGAGCAAATGAAAGCAGGAGACCTTAACATTTGGAGTAGTATTTAAAATCCCAGTTGATATGGGCTTACAGAGATTTGTCCACAAGAATGTGAGCATCAGGAGCTATTTATATCCCATATAAACACAGTTTGGGTTCGTTGGAGAACATTTGAACTGAAGATGTATGCTTTAGAGGCTGCTGTTGGGGGACAAATACACAAGCTAAGAACAAACACATTTACATTCTGTGTCATGTTCTTTTGTTTAAAGCGGGCTCGTTATGATGTCTCTGGGAGGATACACAGGAAACCTTGCTTCTCACAAGAGGAATGCCCGAAAGGGAAACAGGGGAGGGAGGCAGCTATTTTCAGTATAACATTTTTGTACCATCTCTGTTGTGTACTATGTGCATGCATTACCTATTCAAAAGAAATAGTTAAAATTTTCCCCAAAAGAAGGAACGTATGAAGGCGACGTGCCCATGACTTTTTTGTTTCAGCTCAGAGGCCCAAGTAAGACATGTCTTCTCCCTTAGGTGCCAAATTCCCCATTAAGTGGACAGCTCCGGAAGCAATCAACTTCGGATGCTTCACGATTAAGTCTGATGTGTGGTCCTTTGGAATTCTCCTGTATGAGATCGTCACCTATGGGAAAATTCCCTACCCAGGTACCGTTTCCTTACCTATTTCCATTCAAGGGGTCTGTATGAGAAAAAAAGCCAAATGGTAGGAGGCATAAAAACATAAACCCATATCCAAAAGCTAAGAATAAGCCCTTTGTTCTAGATGATGATTTGGGGTGGAAAGTGTTCTAAAAATGCTTAGACACTTCTCTGCCTTCTTATTTGATTGCGTGCATCTTCTTTTCTCCCCCCCCGCCCCCCAGCAACGAATTCCACCTCTTAGTGCCTAGAAGGTACTGGCACCATCACGGGTGTTGCAGATATGAGGACGGAGTAGAAGGTTAGACACAGGTGCTCCTCCGAAGCAGTGCACCTGATGGAGGAGGGAAGAGACACAGGAATGAGGATTCGCGGTGCTTTTGCGTTAGTTTTGAAACAGATTTGTATCAAGTACTTCGGAACCTCTGCCTCTTTGGGAAATAACCACCTCTGTTTATCAGTGAAAGATCTTTCTGATCTGTAACTTACTGAATGTGAGGACATCCATTCGGTGTGTCTAGATTCCTAACACCGAAAGCCCTTGGAGCCAGATCGCACCAGCCTTCCCTTTAACTGAGATCGCAGCCTGAATGTGCAAGAAGGATTTCTCCCAAAGCCTTCACGTTAATGTTAGGCTTTTTACAAAATCGATGGATATGATGAATTTAAAATTAAATCTTTAATGTTTAAATCATTCCCTCATTGGAAAACCATCTGAGGGTGCCGGGCACCCCCGAGGGGCCCCGACACAGCAGTCACAGCTCCTGCGTTTGCGAGCTGATATTCTAGCAGGAAGAGACTGATAACAGGCGACAGACAGACTGTCAGGTGGCGCAGCGCCCTGTGGAGTGGGTTAAAGATTAGCAAGGAGGAGGAGGAGGAAGGTTGCTGGTTTTATACTGTGATCCTGGTAGCAGCAGGTTTGAGGAGGAAGCCCCAGGGCTGTCTGGGGGGCTGAGCGTCCCATAGAGGAAGCAGGCACTGTATGGGATCCCGAAGCCCCGTGGTTTGGGTCTCCATGAGAATTTGCTGGATGAATGAATGACGTGTTTAAGCCATTTAACATCTAGATAAACACCATACTATGGATGAGAAAAACTTGTGGACAGAGCCGCAGTGTGGCCTTCATGCTCCTCATCACCCTCTGCTGTTTGGAGGGGCTATAGGGAAGTCAGGGACCAGGGGCAGGGAGCCTTAAGGTGGTGCCTACGCAGCGGGCTGACTGTCCCACGAAATCCCGCTTGTCCTAACATTTCGTAATCTGACTGCCACTCTGCTGCAGATGCTGAAGTGAATGAAAACATCACTGGAAAAAAGGGGAAATAGAGAAAAAGGAATATTTTCTTGATCAATCCTGGTATCTGACATTATGTATCTATATCTATAATCTATCTCTATATCTGTAAAATAGGGAAAATATTTCTTGATCAATCCTGATATCTGGTATTATGCATCCATGTCTATGATCTGTATCTATCTACAAAGAAAGGTTGTCTATTCAGATTATATATATGATCTGATATCTGATCAAATGAACATTTAACGTCATCAAACGATCTGTGATATGTCTGGCGTGCTCCAGAAAGACGTGCAGACGATGCCCGTGAGGTTCAGAGAAGGGACTCTTGCCCAGAACTGAATCACTCGCCCCTGGCAGAGCTCCTTCTGAACCCCAGGCCCGTGCGCCTCCCAAAACCCTTGTTCTCATCCACTATGCTCAATGTCCAGGATTTAAAAATGTTTAGGATAAAACAATCGTTTAAAAAAAAAAAGCAGTAGAAAAATGGTAAAAAAAAAATAAAATAAAATAAAGTATAAAATAAAATAAGAATACAGTAGGACCAACCAGGAAGCACTGACCGGTCTACTCCCCAGGTAGCTTGTCCGCTGTAAGGACGGCAGATGCAAGAGATACCATCAGGAGTTCTGGATTGATGATGTATTCCGGTCATGAGAGTTGTACATGAGGAGAGCCTCTAGCATTAGGAGATGCGAACAGAACTGAACAATCCTATTTACATAAATATCGGAGGACTTGATTCACAGGTAGCACAGAAATCGGTGCACATCGCCAACAGGGGCCATGTCCATCACTGTTATAAAACAGCTTGTGGGAGAGACCCCATGGATAATTGAGTTATCCGGGCATATTTTCTTTACCCAGAAGAGTGCTGGATATGTTAAGTTTGGGTCTTTTTTAAGTGGTTTAGAAACCATATGCCTAGCTTTGCAAAATAATGGGAATAAGACAAAGGAGGGGACAAAACAAAGAGGAAATAAGGAAGTCAAATATAAAGTGAACTTGTATTTTTTAAAAGAAATGAAAGACTAAAAGATGAAATATACCAAAATGTTACTACTGTCCTTGGGCAATAAAATGATAGATTATAATTTTCTTTGTGATAAGCTTCTGAAGTTTCCAATTTTTATTTTTTCTCATTTTTTAAAAATCACGTCTTTATTAAATATTTCAGTGCTTGTTTATGTAATATACATGCATCAAAAAATCAGGTAGTACGAAAAGACTTCTAATGAACAATTGCCCCCCTGGCTTCATGCTCCTCAAAGGCATTTACTTTCAGGAATTTTAGCTATTTATTCTAATATTTGTTGCTCAGAATTCAAAATATTATACTATTATCTCTTAAGTAAAAAATTTTCCCCATTTTACTTATCATTAAGGTAAGTTAGATCCCATGGTTCTAACTCAAAAGATACAAAAAGTATATGGTAGACATCACGTGGCTTTCTTTCATTCCTCATCTCCAGCCACCCCACCTTCCCCTTGCCCCCACTGGAACCATTATTAATCAATTTCTGGTGAATTGAACAGAGACTTTCTAGAAATATCCATGGAGATACCATTAGAGGTGTACCAAATACACATATTGTTGGCTGGGTGCCAAAACTGATATCACCAACAGAGAGCAAACTTCTGGGAATAAGAGAGTAAAATACACAGTTTTGTCAGTAAAAGTTACCTATCAAAATTCTAGTAGTCAAATACTAAATATGGGGCAGTAGAGGGTAGGAGTGTCATTTCCCACTTTGCAGTCCTTTGTGTTGAAATAGATTCGTTGAACAGGCACATCTAATATCACGAACTTCTGTGCACACCAAATGTAATTCAGGAAAAGTCTTTTTCTTAACACGTTTTTTAGAAAGAGGCCTTGCACCTGTCAATCATAATTTGGGCAAATGCCCCAAATCCTTTGTCTTCAACTACTGTTAGTCAAAAATTTCAACAGTCAAAACTGTTGAGTTTTAAAATGTTTAGCCCCCCACCCCCCACCCCTGCAAGCTCAAAGCAATGAGGAATCCTTTCCTTCAAGCCTTCTCTTGTTCTCACTGATGAGTGAGCACTGGATGAGTAGAGACAGTTTATCATGGTTGCTGCTGTACATGACTTTGGAGTTGGTCCTCATGAAAATTTGAGGCATCAGAGTTGGTATTCTGCTTCTAATTCATACTAGGACTTTTCCCAAATAGGACTTCTTCTTGAGAGACTCATGACCTACATAAAATTAAATCAATAAGGAAGTACCATTATCAAATTTGCTTATGTTATGAGTGCTATATGCCAGCCCTTTCACCTAGAATTTTAAACAAATTCCTCCCCTGGATCTGGCTTCTTGTGTGGCTGGGCCAAAGCAGATCGCTTCTGAATCCTGTCCTGTGTCTTGGATCCCATTTCTTCTATGGAAGAACTCAGCATCTCTCTCTATCCCTGAAATTTCGCTGGTCGTTGTTACGTTAGGCTGGGCACTTGTTTTGTCCCTTCTGTTGGAAACTTGTAGCCATGAATTCTGGGAAGTCTTCACTATAGCCTCCTTGGAAATGTTCTCCTCTCCACTTTCTGTTCTCTTTCTGAGTCACATGCTGGAAGGTGGGAGACTCTCTGAGTCTCCTGTCTGCTCTTCTGTTTCTGTCACTCTGTCCTTGAGCACTGCTCATCCCCTCACCCTTCCATTGATGAGATATGTCTTATGAGAATGAGGGTCTGTGGGTGGTCCAGGCATCCTTGTTAGCGCCCTCCTGGGTCAGCATCTTCAGGTCTGTTCTCTGGGACCCTCAAGTTTCCTCAGAAGAGAATCTTCCAGGTCCTGCCTGTGGGGGACCAGCCTGGCCATCAGCATTCTGGGGGTGCCCTGGGGAGAGGGCATTGGTGTCTTTCGTTGTTGTCATTGTATTTTTTTTTATTGTGGTAAAATATACACAGAATAAACTTTACCATGTTAACCGCATTCAAGTGTACGATTCAGTAGCAGTAAGTATATTCACATTGGTGTGCAACCATCCCCACCCTTCGTTTCCACAATTTTTTCATCATCCCAAGCTTAAACTATAACCATTAATCAATAACTCCCTGTTGCCCTACCCTCCAGCCCCTGATAATCTCTATTTTACTTTCTGTCTGTGTGAATTTGACAACTCTAGGTAGCTCCTGTAAGTGGAATCATATAGTATTTGTCCCTTTGTGTCTGGTTTTTGTCTCTGAAGGCTGTGTTGTGTCCTCAAGGTTCGTTCAGGTTGTGGCGTGTGTCAGAAGGGCCTCATTTTTCCATCTTGAGCCTTTCTCCTCACTCCTGATCTTTCATCCCACACTTGACCCCACCCCCACTGGCATTCCTGAGCGTGGGGCTTGTCTCCTGCGGTTTCCTCAGCGTTCACCTGGGGCACCTGCCAGGCGGGTTCCAGGTATAGTCTGTCTGCAACAACCAACCTCTCCCTTCATGTGTGCGGTGACTCCATGGGGACCCTTTCCAGGGCATGGCGGGGTGAAACATCCTGCCTGTTGCTGGTTTCTCTCTCTTGTCGGCACTTCGGTTTCACGTCCCTCCTCTTGGCTCAGCCCACTTCTGCCTCTGCGTGACAGAGGTTTCATCAAAGATGGAGTTTAAGTTTCTGTTTCTTGTTCTCTTTTTGTTTTAGGATGAATTAAAGGGGGCAAAGGAGGTGGGGCCAAAGACCCTTACCTCACTAGCTTAAAAGCAAACCATAATAATGTTCATATATGAATTTTCTAAAGAAAATAGAGGGGATCTTTGTGGTTGGGGGTTTGTTTTGCTTTGCTCTTACAGAGATAAAGGAGGCTTGAAAATGACAAAATTTTCTGAAGCGTCCTGTCTTTCCTGGCTGGTTCTTCCCAGACATGTCCAGCATCTTAATAGCATGTGTAAATTGGAATCAGGGAACTCATCTGCTATAAATGCTCACTTTGATCACAGGCAGTGCTCAAAACAACAACGAAAACAATCGACTTTTTGGAAGTATTACCGGGTGGAAGACTGTGGTCTCATGGCAGCCGCTACTTCCTTGCTCACACACACAAGAGGGCCCCTTGTCTGTTCTCTGCTGGACTGCATTTTTCTCCTTCCTGTCTTCCTTCACCAAGTTCTAGTCTCTGCTAATTCCTACCCACTCCAGATTTCACTTCCTGCTCCCCACCCACCTCCCTCTCCTGAGGGGGATCCTCCCCCATTGGGCTGTGAGCCGTTTGTGGACAAGACTCGGTCTTAAACAGTCTTTGTATCTCTCAGAGCTTAGTGTTAGCTCATGTCCCATAGTAAGCACACAAATGCTTGTGGAGAGAATGGAGGATGGAATATGAAACTGCTTGCTTTTATGATCACCGGCCAGTGGGCGTTTGCTTTCTTTAACCTAGCAACAGAGCAATGACCAAAGATCAGGTTTAATCTTAGGGTCTGGTTGAGATCTCCCTCCCCCTCTCTTTCTTTCTTCCACATGACTTGTCACTTAATAGCCTTATTTTGCTTGTTGATTTACTCGTGCATTCAGATTTCTTTCTTTCTAGTCCTCTTACCAAGTCAGATTCCCCCAGGCAGGATGGAGCACACCTGGCCTTTATCTGCATCATGGAGAGTCCTGCAGAGTTAGGAAAACATATGAGAACTAGGAAGGAAAAATCTGCAGTGGGACAAAGTGGGGGGGGGTGGCTAGAAAGTCTTCTCTTCTGTGGGCATGTTCTGACCTTTCATTCAGCTGGGGGTTCTCAACGCAGAAAGTGAAAGAGATATTCCTGAGAGGTTGGCCATCCAGCGTTTCTATCATTCCGAATGTTAGTCCTCCTCCCAGGGTCCCAGAGCTTCACCCAAGGCCCATGTAGAAGCAAATACAGGGATTTCATCTGAAATTTATCCAAGTGAGCAGGGTTAGTGATGAGCCAGAGCAATGCTGAAACCACATACTTTCTGGAGACTGGAACCCCAAATGAAGAAAGGGCTGGAAATTGGTCTCTTGGCTCCAAGAGAATGAATTGAAGTCTTTCTGTTAGAACATTCCAATTACACAAATATTTGAAGATTGTGTTTCAGAAGACTTGAGCAAAATTAATTCACTGTGTAAAGAACTTTCAAGAGATCTTAGCGTCCATAAAGTTTGCTTGGAACTTTCCATTTCAAAAAACAAGGACTCTTCCAAGACAGAAGTAATCATGTCTTCTTTCAAGGGTTTAAATCCAGGCAGGGCCTTCAGTCACTGTGTTTTTAGAAAAAGAAAGGTTAGTTAAGGGCAGAGGAGTTCGAAGATCATGACCCATGGTAAGACATAAACAGAAACCCCACTCCACAAATAGAACCAAAGTTTCACAAAATCCACACTAACTTTTACTATGTATGGTGCGTTCTGATCTTTGCTGTGTCATTCTGTTGTGATTTATTTTAAAAAATACTGGTAGCTCCCTAAAAAAAAAAAAAAAAAAAAAAATCAATTTGTCAATCTCAAATGGGTAGCAACCCAGAATTTGAGAAACACCGATTAGAAGATAAGTTCAAAAAAAGGCTCTGTTTCAAATCTAGTAAAAGACATTTGACTTCTAGTGTCTTTTAGAATCTTCCCAGTGTCCACCAATGGTAAAAATCTATGGTTGTGGAGAGGAAATTGGATGTGATAAATGGAATTCCTCATGTGCCAGGCATCTGACATATTCTGCCTGAAAATACACTGCATGAAATACCTTTTCCCTACAGAACGCGGCATCCACAAAACAGGCAAAACATGCAGACGGGGACAGGCCCTGATAAACCGCTAAGTGAGCGCCCCCCTCTATCCCATTTTATTTTTTTTTTTTAAGATTTTATTTATTTATTTGACAGAGATGGAGACAGCCAGCAAGAGAGGGAACACAAGCAGGGGGAGTGGGAGAGGAAGAAGCAGGCTCATAGCGGAAGAGCCTGATGTGGGGCTCGATCCCATAACGCCGGGATCACGCCCTGAGCCGAAGGCAGACGCTCAACCGCTGTGCCACCCAGGCGCCCCCCTCTATCCCATTTTAATCGTGGAGGAAAATGTTCTTTGTTTTTCCTCAAAGCTGCTCTTAGTATCAAAGACTGATATTTCAGCTCCTGAACTACCCTGAGTCATTTGACTACATTAAAAGCCACCCTTCATTACCAGTCCTGTTGTAGAGCCCAGTAGGAATAATGAACACCCCACCTGCTTCACTGGACGTTGAGAACACGCATATTCCAGTGTCAGTGCGAGTTCTGACTCTGGCCTGTACTGAAGACTTTGTAGGGGACACTTGAATGATGGGACATAATCCATTGGACTAGCTGTTAAGGATTTTGACTTCTTCCAGTAAACTTACAGGGAAAAGCTGATTTTTAAAAACACGTATATTGGTAAGAGATAATGTACGTGAAGATGATTTTTTGGTATATGTATTACAGGTAGAAGCTGAAAGCAATACTACAAATGACATTGAGATTGGGTTGAGTAGTTCATTGAAGGATCAGTCAAGTGCACTATCCCTCTGCTGTTAAAAAGAACTTGCTCTCTCTTCTACTTCCGTTAGCCTGTTTTCACTCGGGCAAACTGAATACTGTCTTGATCCCCTTCGTACTAAAATTTACATTATTTAGTTGCTCACAGAAATCTTCTTAGCCTCCCTCTCTGTTTGTGAGGGCTCCTGTAACAAAATGTCACAGACTGAATAGTTCAAATTACTTTTCTCACGGTTTTGGAGGCCAGACGTCTGCGACAAGGTGTGGGCAGGTTTGTCTTTTCCTGAGGCTCCTCGTTGGCCTCTAAATGGCCACCTCCTCGTTGTGTCTTCACACAGGCATTACCTCAGTGCCCACACAATGCCCACACATCCTAGGTCTCTGTGTCCTAATCTCTTCTTCCAAGGACATCAGTCAGATTGGGTTAGGCCCCACCCTCAAGGCCTCATTTTAACTTGAATACCTCTTTAAAAATCCTGTCTCTATAGGCAGTCACGTTCTTTTTTTTTTTTTCAAGTACCAGTCATCTTTTATTGGATGCTAATTCTGAATTAGGATATGAAAGGATTCAAGGGTGCCAGGCAAAGGTCACGTTCTGGAATGCCAGATGTGCCTCCACACTGGGCCCTCTTCAGTGGTACTTGCATAGCCGCTGGTGTTTGAGTTCCTTGTAACAAGGACAGTAGTTGAAGAGCATGTAAGCTGCCAGCACCATAGCAACGCCCCCTCTCTTCACATTGACATACTTGTTGTGATACCGGTAGTAACCTCTTTGAAATGCTCCGGCAGTGCCCTTAGGGGTGAAATCCCGCATCAGTATCCAGCTAGGCAGCTCTCCTAGTTTCACATCCATGAGCTTCTTCTCCTTCACTGGTACTACTGACGCCATTTTGGAGTCCTGGGTGTCCGCTCTGTCGGGCCGCGGAAGGACTCTAAGCAGTCACATTCTGAGGCTCGGGACTGAGGAGTTCAGGAGTTCTGAGGACTTCAACATATGAATGTATTTGGGCGGGGCCACAATTCAGCCCATAACCACCTCTAAGGCTTGCTTCAAGAAAGGGATGCAGGACGGGGCTCCTGGGTGGCTCAGTCAGTCGGTTAAGCGTCTGCCTTTGGCTCTGGCCCTGATCTCAGGGTCCTCGGATCGAGCCCCGCGTTGGGGAGTCTGCTTCTCCCTCTCAATCTCCCTCTGTGCTTGCTCTCTCTCACCCTCTCTCTCTCTCTCAAATAAATAAAATTTTTAAAAAAGAAGAAGAAGAATGGATGCGGGATGTGGGGAGCAGAAAGACCACTGCAGTGCTCGACCCTGGGTCAGGTTTCTCAATGGTACCTTTCTTTTGCTTTAGGGAGAACTAATGCCGACGTGATGACCGCCCTGTCCCAGGGCTACAGGATGCCCCGCATGGAGAACTGCCCAGATGAGCTCTATGACATCATGAAAATGTGCTGGAAGGAAAAGGCAGAAGAGAGGCCAACGTTTGATTACTTGCAGAGCGTCCTGGATGATTTCTACACTGCCACAGAAGGGCAGTATCAGCAGCAGCCTTAATGCACAGGGAGACTCATGGCCATTTTTGCCTCCTGCAAAAAGAAAACAGGACAATCAGTGGTTGCAGGACAATCTCCTGCACTGGGGTCATCCACCGTCCCTGCTTCCTGAAAGTGAGGCTAGGTTACTCAGGAAGAACACTCTCGACATGGAAGAAAAGTATTCTCGTTCTCATTGGCTGATGCACCTGGTTGCCGCTTGGACTGCTCCCAGCTGGCAATCTTGCTTTGCTAGACCAACATCTGCAGACAGCCGTCTGAGAAGAGAACACCTGTTCTGTCCAAAATGCGCCCACTCTGGCCTCTTGTTTACAGCTCCATGTGTGACTCCGAGGTTCAGAGGCCACTGCAATGAATCTCAAATAGTAACAGACTTAAACTCATTTATAAAAGTAAAGTAACCAGATGCATATCATGACCCTTCTTTGCATTTTCTCTATGCTTTGGCTTATCTGTTAAAAAATTACTAATCCAATCTGTTAAATTTTGCAGGTGAAGTCCGAAGGTTACAATGGTCTCTCCCAGGTTTCAGTGAGGTTCCCCTCCCCCTAAAATCTGAGACTGTTAAACATTTTCCTTCCGTGGAGACTGCTCAGAACCCCCAGACATGAAACAGAGCAGCCACAATGCTCTTCTGGTCTGTCCCTGTGGAAATATCCCTTGTAAGCGTGCGGAGCGGCTGTGTGTCCCCACGTGGACCCCGCCGACGGCCAGGGCTGGCCCAGACCTCTCAGGAAAGGGACAAGGGCCTCAGGAACTGCTCTGCCCTAAGAAGGAATATTTTTAACAGTCCAGCTTTTCAGTTCCACAATTTCCTATATGGAGACTCTTTTGACAACGTACTTTGGGACAGTAATAAGATTCTAATCCCTGCAGGGCCTTATAGGGCCTTATAAAACATAAGAATGTTCTTTATTGCTTCCAATGATTTGAACATTATTTTAATGATGAAATGTTAATTTTAATTGCACTTGAGAAAAGTAAAAACGCCATCTTTGGGTCTATTTTTGTGATTCAGCAATCTTTTCTAAATTGTGTAAGGTGTGTGTGAGACTATTTATACAAGGATATGAAAGCAGAGTAAGTGGCTGAGGAGGCTCAAAAGGGCCCCCGTAGCAAGGGATACGAGAGGTTTTGTTTACTAAATTTTTCTACTGTAAGCTTTGAATAGAAAATGCTATATCACCCCGTTTCACTTATGCTCTTGTGTATATACCTAATATTTCTATTTTTTGATTTTATTTTAATACACCTGGCCCAATAACATCTCGAGCTTTTTCCTTGTGTTAAACATTTCCAATTATCATCATTGTAAAACTAAGTGCCATTTGTGGAGGGAGGGGGATGAGAGGGGATTCCATATAGTTATTTTTTTTTTTTAACATTTTATTTATTTATTTGACAGAGACAGCCAGCGAGAGAGGGAACACAAGCAGGGGGAGTGGGAGAGGAAGAAGCAGGCTCATAGCGGAGGAGCCTGATGTGGGGCTCGATCCCAGAACACCAGGATCACACCCTGAGCCGAAGGCAGACGCTTAACCGCTGTGCCACCCAGGCGCCCCGGATTCCATATAGTTCTATCATTTAAAGAACTTGTACAAGTTCTCCATCCTTTGAGCAAAAAAAAAGAAAAAAAGGGGAAAAAAAATGAAAACCCCGGAGTTGACAGCCTGGATATCCCTTAATAGGGCCAAATAGGATTTGTTTTCAAATAGGCTTAGCAGGCATCACTAGAATTTCATTTTAGGTGTGTTGCCCAGGTGTTGGGTACCTAGGGGAAGGGATAAAATATACTTCTGTTCCCTAAATTTTAACCTATTTTCCTGTGCATATTTTTTAATGTCCTTCCTAAAATATTCTAAAGTTTTTAATTCACAAGAGCCACACTCGCAAAGTGGACTTTTATCGCCATATAATGTCTGCACCGCTGATGACTTGATTCACAACGGTCCGTCTTCTGCATACACCTGCCTGTTCACATTTCATTTCAGAATCACACATATGGTCCAGCATGTTATGTGGTTTTGAGAAAGTGTAAAGAATCCCGAGGGCAAAAAGAAGTCTCTAGAAAATTAGTAAGTTTGTCTTCACCTTGTTTTTCTTCTCTTGATTCTGCTTCCTTTTGCCATTTTACATTCAACTTTCTCTCTCAATCAAGTCTGTGAGCCTTTCCTCCGGCACCTTGGGCCTCGTCACTCCCTTTCAGAATCTGCTCCAGCCACGTCATACTCAATGGACAGGGAGCTCAGTGTCTTCCCTTGTCAGGAAGATTCCAGCTTCCTCATGACTGGCAGGCAGAAAGAGGGGCTGAGTAGGTGTTTGTGTCATGATAGGGTCTCCGGTGGGGTGCAGAATGCCTGGTATCATCACACCCGCGATCGTTGTCAAGGACTTGAAACATTGAATGGCCACTCCTCTGCCCCGCGGACCTGCCTTCGTGGTTCTGCAGTGAAGAATTTGTGTCACCACTCGAAAAGCTTGGTGGATATACTGTGTGCCCAGGCTTGAGAGTCACTCCCTCGCTTTGACCCAATATTGCAAAGTTAACTGCTCACAGGAAGGACAGCCCTCTTTCCTTAGATGGTTTAATTGCCCCAAGGGAATGAGGAGTCCAGGAGGAAGGAAAAGGAAAAAGTTGCCTTTTTCCTTAAAACAGCCCTGGAGCTCACTGAATCTGAGGTAAAACAGCCTTGGCATTGGTGTTCTCAGTAGAAGGGATGCTCCGTGGACCCTCCAGGCAGACCTCCCTGGTTCTGTCGGAATCGCACTGGAAAAGCCTACTGCCCATGCCTTCTCCCAGGGAAGATACTATACTGCAGAATCCTCGATTCCTGTCCCCAAAGTGAGGCCAGTAAAAGAAGGGACTGTACTTATTTACTTACACAGTAGGATAGATCGAGGGCACTGAAATGTTAGGTTTAAGCTCATTTCCAGTGTTGCGTGTGGTGATGGCTCTCCTCTCCTCGAACACTCTGCATCATAGGGGCAAGCCGCCGAAAGGCAGTGGGCACTGCACACCAGCATCTGGTGCGCTGGGCTGAAGTGAAGCCGCCGCTCCTCCGGCCGAGCTCCGCAGCCTTCACCATCGTAACTCCACCCTCCACGGCCAGTTAGTTTCTTGCGTGCTCAGAGGAGATCACACCCCCACCTCTCCTCTCGTGTCTGTTTTCGACCTCTGCCTAGTTGAATGGACATTCCAGTTCTCTATCTGCCACATTTTGACGACCTGAAGTTACTGGGTTAAGGGAAGATGAGCCTTGCCGTTCTAACTTACACCCACCACGAAGCTAACTTACACCCACCATTTGCTCAGTGCTCTCTTTTGCACTTTGTAAAACGTACCTGTAACGCACACCACAACCCTTGAAGGTATGGCCAATGCTATGACTTCCTTCGTGGCTGAAAAATCAGATGTAATTTTAATTTTGGAAAACAAGTCATGCAAGAATTCAACTCACCACTCACACCTTTGAAAAAGACAATTTGTGAGACGACACTTTGTTTTCCTCTTTTCTTTTCTTTCCTTTTACAGTAATCTTTGTGCCCATTGTGGAGCTCAAACTCATGACCCCGAGATCAAGATTGCATTCTCTACTGACTGAGCCAGCCGGGCACCCTGAGACTACACTTTCGAATAAAATGCTTTGATAACATTTATGCTTCATTTTATAACATGAAGTTGTATGGAATGGATAAAGTTTTATTCCAGAAAGTTCTTAATGTGACAGATGTATAGGAGGAAAGCCTTCCGATTTAATTTCCTGTGTTTTTATGAATCTAAATACTTCAGGTAGAAGTGAGTGCCAAAAGCATCACCAGGTTCCCAAGATGGTCACCATGTGATCTTGGGGATTTCACTTACATGTGGAAATAATAGGGGCAGTCTTGGTGGCCTCCATCTCTAGGTTGTTGGAAAGATTAGTCAGAAATAATCGGGATTGGGCAGTGTTCAATATTAGCACAGAACTTCTTGAATCAAAGGTGGCTTTATTTACCCACTCAAAGTAGATACCATGTCACAAAACAGGAAAATAATACACGAATTGGTTTTTTTTACACTTATTTGGGCTTGGACAAAAGCCCTTGGTCCCTCATCTGCTATCCTTAAGGTGAAATCTGTTTTTGATTTCAGATTTGATTTTGTTTTTTATTTAAAAGGTTAATGCAATGAGGCGCCTGGGTGACTCAGGGGGTTAAGCGTCAGTCTTCAACTCAGGTCATGATCCCAGGGTCCTAGGATCGAGTCTTGCATTGGGTTCCCTGCTCTGTGGGGAGTCTGCTTCTCCCTCTACCTTCCACCCTGCTCGAGATCTCTCTCTCAAATAAATAAATAAAATCTTTTTTAAAAGGTTGATGCAATAAACACATTGAATATTTGGTGGTAAACCTTCAGTGAACAGTGGAGAAGAAACCTTTAATCAAATAAAACATTTCTGCAGAAAAATGCCTGAACTCACACCAAGTGGGATGAATATAGCCTGTAAATAGCTTCAGGTCAAGTTCTTCCATCAAATGGTTTCTAAAAACAAAAAACAACAACAACAAAAACCCAACTTGGTTTTCAGAGTTTTGGGGACTTTGGAATTGTGGATAGGGGATAGTTTTGTACTCTGAGATCTTGAAGAAGGTGCAAGACCACAGGACCTTTTAGTATCGGTGTGTCCGATTCAGATGGAGGACGTTGGGACTGTGGGTGTGCAAAGCCCATTTCCTGCAGCCATGTTCCAAGATGCCAAGTAGTTTTGAGTCTCTTTGAAACAACACAGGCATGAAAATAATCTCTGCTGGAATTCACCTCAGGGAGGTCTGACACTTAGCAGTTCCCGTGAGGAAAATATCTGGTGGTTTTAGTTGACCACAAGAACTACCAGTGTGGTGTGGTTGCTAAAACAGTTAAGGAGTGTGGTAGTGAGTTATGTTAGGAGCTCAAAAAGGGCTCCAAACAAAAAAAAAAAGATGTTCTTTCTTCCTAACACGCAATTGAGACCATGTGGAAGCATTGCATTCAATTCTGAACGCCTGATGGCGGGTTCTCAGATCCTAACTGCTCTGGAAAAGTCACTTTGATGTGGGCGATGGGGTGTGCGTGAAAGAAGTGGGAGTGTGGACTTCTTCGGGCAGTCGGGGGAGGGGGAGCCACAGCACAGACGTTTTGATGGGAGAGATAAATGGGAATCATTTTAAAACATTTGCTCCATCCAATAATTATATTTTAAATCCCACTTTGTATGACATTTTGAAAGGGGCTCATCACTCCTCATCTCTGTTTTGTCAGCATACTTCAAACAAGGTGTTCTACTTCAAACAAGGTGTTCTACGGGCTAATAGTAGTCATTCAATACAGTGCTTTCCTGAGCACTTGCCTGAGGACAGGGAAGGTGGCAGACGTGCAAGGGACAGTCCCATCTCAAACTGCTTGCTTTAAAGGGGCAAGTTACAGGGATGATACGGGTAGTGCAAGAAAACTATCACAACGGGGGGAAATAGGTTCAAAATGGGAAGAAGATCATTCTAGGGAGAGATGGCAAAGCTGGTTACAGGAGCAGGCACGGAGGTAAAGAAAAAAAGGCTTCATTAAATAAGCGACATTCCAGAGGGGCTTTGCGGGGACACAGCACCGGCAAGTGGAAAGGAGTGGCGGGGTAAAGTTTCAGAGAGGATATAGCAAGACTAGCAGCGAGCAGCATGGGAAGCACCGAAGGACAGATCCCCCCAGACTGGTAGCATTAGGGCGCTGATACCCAAACTTGTGATTGCATCAGAATCACCTGGAAGCCTCATTATAACAGATCACTGCCCTCTGCCCCGAGTTTCTGGTTCTGGGTCTAGGTAGGTCTGGGGAGGCACCCAGGAACAGCAGCTGATATTCTTGGCTCCGCACCACTGTTTGAGAGCCCCCGAACGTGCAGCTTCTCGGCAGCTGGGGAACCCAGTGAACCAGGACAAGGCCACCATGTGGAGAACATATGGAGCCCCAGGTGAGGAGTGCGGCCTGTATTAGAGCATGCTGGTGGTAGCCCTGCGCAACTGAGGGAGGCTTACGGGAGCCTCACAGGAGGCCGGTGGAGCATGGAGCCTGCGGCCCAGGGACTGCGGAGCCACGTTGCCTGGCTTCCTAGCCTGGCTTTGTTTATTGTGCTCAGCTACAAAATAGGGGTAAGAATAGTACTCCCCTCACAGGGTTGTTAGGAGGAATAAATGATGTAATATTTCACTGTGAGTGAGGCACAGAGTCAAGCCAATGTGTTTGTGAAATAAAAACGCGAAATCAAGATGTTTGGTAATCAAGATGTTAAATAAAGGGGCACCTGGGTGGCTCCGATGGGTAAGCATCTGCCTTCGGCTCAGGTCATGACTCCAGGGTCCTGGGATCAAATTCTGCATCGGGCTCCCTGCTCAGCAGAGAGTCTGCTTCTAACCTCTCCCTCTGCCCCTCCCCATCCTCGTGTTCTCTCTCACTAACTATGCTCTCTCTCTCTCTCTCAAATAACTAAATATTTTTTTTAAAAAGATGTTAAATAAAATGCAATGTCAGAAAAGCACAGTATGAAGTCCAATCAGCGAGCAGTGTGGGGGACGGATGGACGGGCAAAGCAGCAAGGACGCTGTTACGGCTGTCCCAGTGGGGAGAACATAAGCTCCCTAGCTAGGATTGCTGTGCTCTGGGAGACACTGCAGACACAGACCTCCTGAGGGCCTTGCCTGGCATCCTGAGGCTGGGTTTCTTTAGATGTGGAATGCAGGGGTACAGAGATCTGTTTGTGTGGTTTTTGTTTTTTAACAACCTCCCTCACCTGTGAGATTCGATTTCAGTATTCAAATTATAACCCTGATAAACTCAAGCAGGGAATTGGATTTTGGAGGTGGTAACTGTTACAGGTTGAATTGGGTCCTTCCAAAATGGTATGTTGAAGCCCTAACTTCCAATACCTCAGAATGTGACCTGATTTAAAAATAGGGTTGTTATTAGCTAAGCCAAGAGGACTTTACCAGTAGGTCCCCAGTCCAATATAATGTGCACACTTATAAAAAGAACATCCTGGGAAGAGATAGAACACCCATAGAAGGAAGACTATGTCAGCAGCCCCGGGAAGAAGAAGCCCAGGAGAGAAGCCTGGAACAGATCCTACCCTCACGCTCTCTGAAGGAACCCACCTGCCAGCACCTTAATCTCAGACTTCTGGCCCCCAGCACTATGAGATGATACGTTTCTGTTGTCAAAACTACCCAGTTGGTGGCACTTTGTTACAACAGTCCTAGCACATGAATACAGCAGCCTCGTGAAGTTATAGGAGTGGCTGATAAAAGAGAAAATTGTGAAAAACAAAAATTGGGAGAATCTGCAATTGAGGAGAAGAGAGCGAGGCCAGCAAACCAGACAAAGCAGTGTCTGCTAAGGCAGGAAGGAGGAGCACTAACCTGGTGTGCCGTCCAGGGCCTAGAGACGGGGCCGCAGTGTGTCTCAAAATGTAGGTTTCGTAGTCAATGTACTCAAGTGTAGTGAGGCCAACAGATGAGGAGACAATGGTCATTGAAAAGATGTTGGGGGGCTCAGTCGGTTGAGCGTCAACTGCTGGTTTCAGCTCAGGTCATGCTCTCAAGGCCGTGAGATTGAGCCCCATGTCAGGGCAGAGCCTGCTTGAGATTCTCTCCGTCCGCCCCTCCCCCAACTCATATGCTCTTGCGCTCTCTCAAATAAATAAATACATCTTTTTAAAAAATGGAGGAAGATAAAAACAGGTCAGGGCAAGCAGGCATTTTGTCTTGACAGGAGCAGAAGCCCCCCGAGTGTAAGAATCGTGCCTCACTTGTACCCCATCCCCAGTGCCCAGAAAACCCCTTTCAAACTCCAGAGGCATCTGGAAAGAGGTGGGAGAGAAAGGATTGCAGAGACCTAAAGAGAAGGGGGTGCAAGGATGTCCCCCCCTGAGCTAACAGGGGAGGACACAGAGGGCAACGTGGCTGGGGGATGTAGTGGGGGCCCAGCTCATGGCTTGGTTAATGCAGCTGAAGAGGCAGCCACGCCATGTCGTGGAAGTGATGCAAGCAAGCTGTGAAGATAGTAAGCAGAGTTCAGAAGAGTTGAGGTGAATGCAAAGAAGGAGATGGCGAAGGGGAAGAAGACCTGCCCTACAGAGCAGCGAGCATCCTAGCTCACGGGGAGAAAGCCCCGCAGCACTCAGGGCCGCCAGCGCCACTGCCCCTGGCAGCTGTGCTCTGCTCCCCCTCCAAGACCGGGCTCCTGCTGCAGCCCAAGGGAGGTTCTGGTCTAAAGAATGCAAAGCAACGCCAAGGACGGCTGTTAACGCTGAATACAGGAGTCTGCGAGGGCTGCCATCACAAGACACCACTGACTGGGGGGCTAGAGCAACAGAAATGTATTGCTCACAGCTCTGGAACGTAAAAGTCCAAGATCAAGGTGTTGGCAGTGTTGGTTCCTTCTGAGGCCTCTCTCCTTCGTTGGCAGATGCCCGCCTTCTCCCTGTGTCCTCACACGGTCTTCCCTCTGCATGTGTCTGAGACCTAATCTCCTTTTCTTATAAAGATACCAGTTATATTAGATTAGGGCCCACCTCATGACCTCATTGTACCTTCAGTACCTCGGTCAAGACCTTCTCTCCAAATACACTCAAGTTCTGAGTTACTGGAGGTCATAGTCAATGTATTTGGAAGGGAACACAATTCAACCACAACACTCAAGTCTCTTCATGGAGAATATATAGTAAGAAGGCAACCAGATGTCATCGAACTGCATCAAGAGCAGAGAGCAGTTAGGATGTCCATGTTTCCTTATAGAAAGCATCAAAGCCCACACACTGCTTCCAGCCCCCTCTTGCAGCCGCAGGGCTCTGGACAGGGGCTCCCATCTGGGGTCTGGGCCCTGGCTCCTCCGGCACTGGCTCGCCTTACCCGAAGGCCCTTGGAACCTCTCCAGCCCTAGCTTGCTCAAGCCTTCTCTGCCGGGTGCACAGGGTGGTTGAGTAATCAGGGAAGACAAGGATTTGAAAGTGCCTCCCCATCTACAACGGGCCACGCTGGCCGCAGGAGGTGGGGAAGGCTGTCCCGGTGCACGCATAGACCCCCGGTCGGAACCCACGTTTCCTGAGAGGGAGACAACAGCCCCTGGAGGCCGGAGCGAGGTGGGGCTTCCAACTGGCTGCTGGGTGGGGCTTCAAAGAAGGACACTGTAAGCCAGAGACAAAAAAGAGAGGCGAGGAGAGGAACATCAGAGGTGAAAAGCTGCAGTGCTTTGACTCCTTGTCAGGCAGGCAGTGGGGGGCCCCACCGGAGCGGAGCAAGGGCCTCGCTGAACCTGCCCACTGGGCCTCCCGCAGCTTCTGAAGGCAGCGCCAGAGGGGGAATCCGAGCCAGGATAGAACGCTCTGGAGCAGCAGCAGGCCAGAGTAATCTCTGATTCTTAGGATGGAAAAACACGATGGACGGTGCGCTTACGGCCACAGTCCGGGGCACGCGCATTTACACACACACACAGGTGGTAATTATCATCAGTAGCGATCATCTTCCACCATATCATTATTCCAAGGGATATGTAAGTACGCCAAGCTTTTTTTGTTTAAACATAAAATTATTTCAGAGACAGAACGCTTTCCTATTATTACTTGCCAGAATCTTCAGCTGTTGTGGCTTTTGTTATTAATGTCATTTAAAATGACTTTTATCCCTAAGAAAGCAGAACTAGTGGATAAGAACTAGGAGTGAGTTATCTCAACTCTGGGAGATGTATAACGATAAGATACCAGCTGTTCACCCATTCATTCCATCCACTAGTGTTTCTCGATCACCCGCCATGCTGGGTGGTGAACTAGCTGGAGCGTAGTTCATATTAAAGAACACCTCGACACACACCCCAGAGTGATTCTGTTATCACTTATCTCTCTCAACAGCAGCTTCCCATCTGTCAACAGCTTTAAAAATAGCCAAACCATATTGCAGAGAGCTGCTCGGGCTGTGGGAGGAAATGAAGAAAAAGAAGAAGAAACTTAAGGATCAGATTAAAACTCTCAACTCCAAAGAGTCGAATAAGAAAGAAAGACTTTCCATCTTTATATATCAATAGTGTAACAAAGAATGCCGGTAAGGAGCGAATTCCCCCATGCTGTATGTAAGCTTCTGGGAGGCATGCGGTGGGTTAGAAAATGGGGTTGTCTGTCAGAAGACTAACGTTGAGGCAGAGGAAGAAGTGAGAGCACCTTCAGGCTCCTCACAGAGCAGAACCCGAAAGTGGTGAATCCCCACCAGACACATATCCCCAAACCAACATTCAACAACAGGCGTGAGGTTTACAATCTGAATGTGCAGGGGTGCCTGGGTGGCTCAGTCTGTGAAGCGTCCGATTCTTGGTTTTGGCTCAGGTCATGATCTCAGGGTCCTGGGCTCAAGCCTCACATCTGGCTCTGAGTTCAGGGCGGAGTCTGCTTGTCCCTCTCCCTCCACTCCTCCCTACTCTCACCCTCTCTCTAAAATAAATAAATAAAATCGTTTAAAAAAAAAACAACAACAAATAAAATCTGAATGTGCAAACCTGCAAAGAAACTCCCTTGCAAAACAAGGACTGAACTCTCTCCTATGAGAGAAAAATAATTGTAAAGCTTTTTAAAAAGGACAGAAGGAAATCTCCTTTCATTCTTTTAACAGATCTCCTCCCATCAAATGTAGGAGTCTAGCTTCTGTTATTTTCTGGGGTTTTCAAGCTACTGTGTGAACGTTCAGTGAACATTGTGGCTAGTACTGCAGTGTCATTAAGCAGAGGCCTTGGGGAGAAATTCGAATTCTCACTGTTCTGCCCACTTATGCGAGTGCCTGAGAGGGTGATGTGGCCAGTGCTGCCCAGGATATAAATCCCTCTCCTCCTGCCCTGTGTTAAACAAGGTGGAAATAACCTGGTCACACAACTTCCCCGAGTTTCAGCATAGCAGTGAGAATGGGTGCAGAGAAGGGCAGCTCCCCAACTCTGAATTAGACATCATGTCTATGATAAGTCTTCTATCTCATTAAAAGGCCTCCATTCTGTTGAGATTCTCAAACAGTGACTCCTTGCTTATTCGGATAGTCAGGACAATATGTTTCCTTTTCCTTCAATGATTAGCCTCATGCAATTTGCCCAACTTTGTAAAATCTAATCATGATTAAGAGCTTCAAAAATTTTGACGCTATTATTGGACTCAGCTCAACTTCTAGAAATCTTAAATTTGTAAAAGTACTTAAGTATCTCATAGACTCAAATGCACTCCTTTCATCACTATTTATAATTTGAAAATATCAAAACTCTCTAAAGAGCTAATTTATTCAGTCTCTATGCATTAAAGACCTCCTATGCATTCAGAATTATGCAATACACCGAGGATATTTATGGGCAAATTTTAATCAATTACAAGGAAAGGTTAATTGATCTATGTAGAACACTTTAAGTGATATATACTAATGAGGAAGGAAAATGTTCATAATGTATTGTTAAGCAGAAATAACCCAAATATGAATTATTTACAAAGAACAATTAGACCTATTTTTTTTAAAAAAAGAAATAGTGAAAAGTATGCAAAGTAAGGAAAAAGGAGAGGGCACTTCAAGAGAACACACTCAAGTAATAAAGATTGAATTGAGCTTTTTTCTCTTTTATCTTTCAATTTTTGTTATTGTCTACTACTTTAATAATGGAAAAGAGAAATGCTCAAAGAATAATGGAGCTAAATACTATTTGTAGACTTAACAAAATCTATTAAGAAGCAAACAGATTGCTTTAAAAAAACCACAAACCCATAGTGATGGGGACGTGTCAAAGGGACACAGGAGCCAACCGAAAGCTCGCAACGGTCAAAGGTGGAATAATTTGAGTAACCAAATAAATCAAGAAGTATTGGATTATAACCCAGAGTGTAAAATAAAAATTCATGAGTCTATATTGGTATAAATAAATTCAACAAATAAGTGGAGAAGAGAAAATTTTCCCATGCAGAAGAATTCCAAATAATTTATGTAACTATTTCACCCTCAAAGAGGTGAAGCATAGCACCCTACTCCTTAAGCAGTCACTGTGCATAATGACTTCATTCCAAGGAGGACAGTACGGGAAGGGAGGGAAAAGGTAACTTGAGAGTGAAGCAACTTGACAAAGACTGCCTCAGCCAGGTGATAAAAGTCAACATTAGCACCGGTGATTAGTCTTGGCAGTAGTATGTACCCTTGAAAGGATAAAATGGCACTTAACGTCTGTGGTCTTCCTCCCCCAACTCTAATCTAATCATTAGGAAACATTGACACATTCCAATGCATGGGGCATCTTATATGATACCCAACCAGTAACACTCCAAACCTTCATGGTCATCAAAAATGAAGACAGTCTGAGAAACTGTCACAGCTAAGGAGCCTAAGGAAATACAAGAACTAAATCTAATGCGGTATCCTGGATGGGATCCTGGAACAGAAAAAGACATCAGCTAAAAAACAAGGAAGTCTGAATAAAGTGTGGACTTTAATAATAATAAATCAATGTCAATTCATTAGTTGTGACAAATGTACCATAGTAGGGGAAACTGGATGCAAGATATATGGGAACTCACTGTACTAGCTATGAAATTTTTCCATAAATCTGAAACAGTTCTAAAAATAAAGTTTGTGGGGCACCTGGGTGGCTCAGTCAGTGAAGTACCTGCCTTGGTCTCAGGTCATGATCCCAGGACCCTGGGATGGAGCCCCTCGTCTGGCTCCCTGCTCAGTGGGGAGTCTGTTCTCCCTCTGCTCCTCACCTCACTCATGCTCTCTCTCTCTCAAATAAATAAAATCTTTTTAAAACTTTTTTAAAGTAAAGTTTGTTAAAACAACAGAAAAGTAAACAAGTTCAACGAGTCTGTTCTCGGTACAGTGAAGCCAAGAGTTAGCATCCTGTCGTTTACATTTACCTAACATCTTACTGAGAGTTACATTATTCAAGAACTCCCTGTTTGTTTCAAGCGTAGATGCTTATTCATAAAGTTGAAACTTTATTAAGAACAAAAAGGAAAGGGAATATTTTTATCTGACTTCTGGGAAACACAAAGTAACAAACCAACCCCTGACAATAGGCTTTAAAAAACTTAGCATTCCAGTTAATTCCTTCGGGGGACAGCGCCATCTAGTGTTTAGTTACACAAATGAAACAATGGTGGTTCTGGTTCCTTTTCTATGGGCTGCTATACGTTGGCTTAAAAGAACAAAGAAATGGAAATATATCTCTACCCCATGCCCCCAGAGACTCCTCATCATCTCAAATGACCGAGAAATCCAATTGAAATAACATGGTGACATTTACAATTTCAGCCTTGAATCTTTCAGTTTATAAAATGTATACGTCTATTTTCAGAATTTCAGTCCAAAAATAATGTGTATGAAAGAGATTTTATCAGAAATACAAACTCATGAAAATGTCTAATAGTGTAGTCACTGTTTAAAAGTTATAAAATGACTTACGTCTTATAAAACAGCAGATCTCCATTCCAGCTGTCAGTTCTGGAAACTGCAAAGCTCTGACAAGCTCCTATTGTGCTGACTTTAATCCAACCCTTACATCAAGACCCCTTGCTTCATAAGTCCATGCCTGTTTTAATATGAGATTATTATTCATCAAGTTATGTCTTTATTAAGAATTAGGAGTAAAAAAGGAAAAAAATGGGCTCCATGAAGGTCTTAAACGTCTCAGGTGAAAAGACTCAAGTGATTAGTTAATATATATTGTTTTTGAACCTGAATGATTTTTCAAAATGTGTCACAAAAAGAAAGGAACACAGCTGAAATAACTGGCACCTTCCAATTGCAATAACCTAAAAGGTAGTTTGTCTAGAATATAAATGGCAAAAATTTACTTTCCACCCTTAATTTCCTCTGTGCTTGGCATATAGAACAGGTGGGGGAAAAAACTTTACGGTTATTAATTTGAATGACGCTTCTTGTTCTCTTCTGACCACGTAGATATATTAAGATAGGCCCTAAAAGCAATTATTTCCATCATACCTGGAATTAAGAGGTGTGCCCTTAAAGAAGAGGTCACCTCTCAGGTAAAATTGGTCCTGGGTTTTGTTTTTCAGATTTCATCAAGATTTAGTTAGTCGGGAGCTTAAAGGCACTGATAACAACTTAGCCAGGTTATAATTTTTTCTAGTGCTTTGGTTTGCTTTTTCACATAAAAACTTCTCTTAGGTTTGGGCCTTAAAACTTTTCCTGAAGGCAAGCAAATTATTGTCCAACTTCAGTGATGATATCTGAGTTATGATGTGACTACGGACAATTTACCCCATTTTATTGGTTGATGTCTTTGCTCTGGAAATATCAAAATCGCCCAGCTACAAAACAAACCAGTGACAGCAAGAAAACAGAAAATATCTGAAATGTAAGACACATAACAGACAGATGTAGAGTACTTTCTCCTAAAAGGTTTAGCCTCAAGAGAACTATGTGGTAATAAACCAGTGTACAAGAATTTGGACAAAATTGCCTCTGACAATAAGCATGGTGATAACCAGAAATGGTCACCCCTTCTTCCCTGGAATCCGGTGCCTCCCTCCCCACATTCCCCACAGCACCTGCCCTGTGCAGCTCTAAGCTGGAATCACGGCTGCAGACAGGTGTATGCCAGGTGCCTTTCCACGGTCCAGCAGCCCAGCTCAACCATGCTTTCTTGGTCCCCGGATTGCCTCTTATCAATAGTGACGTGTAGGAGATAAAACAGAACTGGTTTCCCCTGGTACAGAGACAGAAAGTCGAATAATTTTCCTGGTGATAGAAACAAACAGAAATCATCTAAGGAGGCGATGATGCTGGAACAGAAAATAAGAGTTTGGGACAGAGTCAACGGTCACCCGACGGTGGTTCTCATCAGTGCTAGGAATCTTCAGGAACAAGAAGCAGCAATTCATAAGCCTCTGCCCACAAGGCTCTAAACAGAGGCTCTAAGCAGCGGGGAGGGGCACCTGGGGGGCTCAGCCGTTAAGCGTCTGCCTTCGGCTCAGTTCATGATCCCAGGGTCATGTGATCGAGTCCCGCTCCCTACTAGGCGGGAAGCCTGCTTCTCCCTCTCACACTCCCCTTGCTTGTGTGCCCTCTCTCTCTGTCAAGTAAATAATATCTTTAAAAAAATAAATAAATAAACAACTGGGAAACTTCTGTAGAAGATGTGCGTAGGAAATAGATGACCCAGAACAGAGCGGTCAGGCACAAGACTGGAGAGGTCCCCAGGACCACGGGCTAGGGTCTTCCTCCTGCCAGCGTATACTGGACACAATTATGCCAGGCCCTTTGGAGACATTTTCCCTTTCACAGCATGAGCTTACCAGAATAATTATCGTGTTGCTTTCCTTCCTGAGCTGAAGTAGAGTAAGGACAAACTAGAGCACATGTTCAGCCCAGACAAAAGCTAGCCTGTGTTACAAGACAACACCTTCGTGACCCTCCAGGCTCTGGAAGAAGAAAAGCCTGCATTTTACGATGACCAAAGACAGATAGACTTTTATTTTAAGGCGGGGAAGGTTTTATGATTCTGAAGATTTTGCTTTTTTCCTCTCAAAATCTTGGACATGACAAAGGATGGAATTATTGTTATCTGTCTAAAAAGCCTGAGACGTGGTGCATTTCTTTTTAAGTCTGTATCATAAATGTTCCGTACTGTGATGGTTTTCACAGATTTAGGGCTTTCAATCATCTTCAGATCTCTTAGCACCACTGCACTGGTCCTTGGAGAGGAGAACAGGCAACAAGCCTCTAAGGCATGTGAGAGAGGCAGTTTTACCAGGAACAAAGCACCACGAGGAGAAGTCATATACCACCACTAACTCCAACAAAAATAGAAAACAAAACGAAATACTGGCTGGAACTTTATGAAGAGGGGGTTGGAATCTAGTGGTGCTGGGAAGGAATAGCTTTCGGCTGTGCTAATATGTTCTCATGAAAATGAGTGGGTCCTTGGGCCAAGAAGAGAGGAAGAGAGAATTCATCCCCTAAACAGCAGAGGAGGCCAGCAAAGAGCCAGGAGAGCTGCCCCATCAGGGTGAGTGGTGGGAGTACATGGGGCGCTCTGGGTAGGGGGCTCAGCTGCAGTGACCTGAAGACTCTGTGGACTGTGCCCTGCTGTCTGTGGAAGGCAAATGTGATAGCTGTTGTTACTGGATTTCATTAAACACCATCTGTAAATGGAGGCTAACGCCATCTGCCTCTCGAGGCTATATTTGGGAGTCAGTGAGCTAATATGTGTGAGGATGTTTACCACAGTGTCTGACACAGAAAAGCACTCAATAACAATTTTATTTTTCATATCTCAAAAAATAACATTAAGGATACTTACAAGTAAGAATTGCTGGGCATTTGATAGGCATATTCCAGGTGTTGGGTCGGGCTACTGCCAAATGAAATATGACTTCCCCCTCTCTCCTGTGGAGCAACCAGGAGCCCTCAGGCCATGATGTGAGGGATACTTTCTACACCTGTTACTTTGGAGCCAAGCCATCTTCCATATTCTCCTTTCTTCTTTGCTGAGGGTGCCAAGGATGCTTTCTTCTCAACGGCGGCCACCGCTGGGCCTATCCGTTGGGATTTTTTGTCTCCAAAACAGGATTCTTTTCAGCTCTCACTTTCTTGCTCTCTCTGAAGATGAATATAAGCCCCCTCCACATTAAGAATAATCATAGAGAAATCGACATTATGAAATAAAAAGTCACAAAATCCAGCCAGAGGGGCACCTGGTCCTCTAGCGTCCAAAACCTCACTCAACAAATAGAAGCCCCAATGGGGTCCTGCTCTCCCTTCATGGTCTCTTGAGGGAGTGAGGTTTCAATGGATAACCACGTCCCACGCTCGATATCAAAAGGCATGCTGGATTTAGTAGAATTTTCTTTGAGAAATATCTTTTCATAATAGTTATAATTTGATTTAAAAAGAAATAAAAGTTATAGGCAATACGCACATTTCCTTGTCAGTTGAAGGAAGTAGGATTTCAGTTTTCACGCACCTCCTCACCATTTCGGCATTTGTTGTGTATAGCAACTTCAGAATTGTTCACCCGCTTCACAAAACTTTATACGTAACTGTAATTATAAAGATATCCCTTAGGGCTTGAGTGGACTTAAAACATTTTAATGACTTTCAGTGACACTGGTAGGTGAGTTGAGGTCACAGAGATTTATAATGGAATGAAATCTGGAGTCTATGTCACTGTAGGTGTGAACACATTCCCTACCAACTAGCCAGGCAGATTAATGACCAAGGGGTTATTTCATTAAATTTTCAAGTAAAAGTTTTTTAAAGAAATGTCCCCCAGGAATCTCTTCAAAGTTGCAATTAAATTGTGCAATGATTTAAATTTTCTCTAATAAGTTTCAGCCTAATCCTGAATTCCTGGGATTAATAAAAGCATATAGAGATATCTTATGCTGTAAGTTCTGGAACCTCCTAAAGAACTGAAGAGGCATTTTTAAAGAAACAAGCTGGGCATAGCGGCAGGAGAGGGTCCTGAGGGCTTGTCTAATGGCACCACTCTCTACATAAGGGGTCAGGCAGTGCCAGGGGAAGACGCCTTGTTCTCCAGTCCCAACATAACTGCAAAGAAGAAGGAACGCCATAGCACCTCTGCAGAGATGGACATGGGGAGATGGAATCTGGGGATTTGGGTGTGATTCCCCTTGGTTCTCAAGAAGGCCCAGTTAGGAGGGGAAGAGATTTGAACATGCTTCCAGATTTATTTCATTATCACCATGTACCGCTGTCATCCTCCACAGCACCCTTGGAGCATCAAGGAAAATGAGAAAAAAAATAAGGAAGCAATCTGTACCACTCAGTGGGGCTCCTTCTCTTCAGTCAGTAACCAGGATATCCAGACCACGGATCTCCAATGGAGACGGTCCCCCAGGAGATGTGGAGAGGAGCAGGATGGAGGGACCTGGTTTAGTTTGCACCCTTGGCCCTCCCACCCATTTTAAATGAGGGTGTCTTAACGTTTTTTTTTTAATTAGCTATTTATTGCAGTGTAATTTTTAAGGTACAATTCAATGAGATTTGACATGTCATCTAAGCACCACCACAATAAAAGATGTAGAACATTTCTATCATCTCAGAAAGTTCCCTCATGTTCCTTGCACCTCGGCACCCACCGCTGCCCCAGGCAACTGCTGATCTACCTTCTGTCACCATAGTTTCACCTTTTCTATAATCTCATATAAGTGGAATCATGTGGCATAAAGACTTTTTGCTTTGCTTTTAGAAGATGAATGTCCCTCCCTGGGTCTCTGGTAGTCACTGGGGTTCTGGCAACTCCACTTGTGTGGCTGCAAAAGCCCTCCAGTCATGTTGACAGTTGACCATCTTGCATGGTCAGTAAAGGACCCTTACTGTGCACCAGAAAGTAGATGGGGGTCTTGCATATTTATCAGAAGGAAGCAACTGGAAGAGTTTCTAGGACTATCATAGCATAACTTGGACATCTCTTCACCCGCCTTTCAAAGCCTTCCCTTTCCAACCAGGCATGAGGAGAGAAAGTAGAATCCTGACACAAGTATCTCTCACTGGTGGGAAGAGGCACTGAAAGCCACGATCAGGTTTAGATTGTGGTGTGTGTGTGGTAGGGGAGGGGATAAAATCTCACCACACAAATCGGGTTTATTTGTTTGTTTTCCCCCAAGTCCCAGGTCAGCTTGAATTTTCTTCAAATAATGCACTTTTTAAAAGACTTATCCTGGGCCTAAAGAGTGGAAGGAAAATTCTTCCTTAGGACTAAGTCTATAAGGGGCTATTGGGGGCTGAGGAGAAGAGTGATGGCATCTGAAGGAGAGTATTTCTTCAGACTCAGTGACGGGCCCCATACTCAGGGCTCCTGGCTGGGTCCTCAAAAAAGAGTAAAATACCCCTGGGCTGAGATGGGTTCGACTGGGGGTAGGGGGTGAGGAAATACATGAAGGCCTAAAAAGAAAGAGAGAGTAGGTTCCCTTGATAAAATCAGATCGTTCAGACTCTTACAGATGCACCTTCTTCCAAAAAGGCATCAATAAAGAAAGCCAGAAAGCAAGAGGGTGTTTGTTTGTTTGTTTGACTCTCTCCTAGGGAAGGGCATGAAAGTCAATGTTTCCTGTCTATCCACTCTATGATAGGTACCGTGTTAAGTACTTTAGATCCGTATTTTCATGAAAAAGAAAAAACAAATTATAAACTTTTCCCCGCCTTTTTTGAGAAGGGAGAAGCTGACTTGGGAATGAAAAGAAAAGGGATCTTTTAAAGAAAAGTAACAGGAGAAGAGTAAGAAGAGAATGAAAAATGCTAAGGGTTTATAACAGTTTGCAGATTATCAGGGCAAGTATGCTCTGATGCTCTGCTGGGTGTTGGCCAGATTAATTCAGTAGGATCCACTGACGAATGAAAGAATTTTTAGATCCAACTCGAGGAGGGTCAAGGTTTTTTTCAGGGTGATTATAGAAAAAAACAAAAACAGTGTCCAAGCGTAGCCTAGCCAGTCATTCTCACTCAAAGAGAGAGGCATAGAAAGCCAAGCAAGTCAAGAAAAGAGAGATCTGAGAAGGCTGAGTGTCGTCACATGCAAGGGAAAAGGAATAAGAAGTCAGGACATTGGCTAATAATCATTTTTAATGAGAATAATATTTAATGGCCACAGCTGGTGTCCTTGTACCTAACATACATAATCTCATTTTTGACAACCCACTATGTAAAATGTTTAGCTTCTTACTCTCACTGGAATGGATAAATAGTGGCATGGTTATTTGTGGACGGTTCCAGAGGATATAGACATTCTATAAAGGATTGGGAACCCCCTGGTTCTAAGTCATAAAACTTCCCTCTACATGCAGCTTCCCCCAGAAGAGAGTATCTCTTCTTTGGCATCCTCTTAAGCTAGCTCAGAGTCCTGCCTGATGTCAAACAGCATTTCAGGACAGGTAAGGTACCACCGAAAAGACGGTCCTGAGCCCCACACTATTTCTATATCTGAATCATTGCTCGTGGAAGTGGTGAGGTGGGGATTGTTTTTACCAGCTATTTCGACATGAAAGTAAGTATGTTCCCATCCAGCCCAGCTGGTCATCCATTTGTTGGGTGCCCACCTGTTTCCAGCCATTGTTCATTCTCATCATTAGTTCTCCAGAGCCCATCAGTCTCTGGGCGAGTCCACGAAACCTCTCCATCTTCACTCACACTTAACACTTTTGCGTGCAGCACACACGTCAGATCCAAATGCAAAATAGAATCACATTATCTTTTTCAGCCTCGTGCCGGGACTCTGGTAGACAGGAACTTTAAATGACAAAGGATTTTTTTAATTACGAGGGATTACCGAGATCTCGCCACATCGTGGTACCTGTGCAATGGCTTAGGAAAATGTCATTGTATCACAAGGTAGTTACAATTTGTCTAAAATTAGTGCAGTCGCTCCAGCTTTTTTAAAATTAGTATCAGCATGATATGCCTTTCTCCACCTTTTTACTTTTTATGTATCTGAGTGTTTCAAAGTATAACGTATTGATAGAAAACCTGAGGTGTAGTAAAGTCAGTAATCAGGAGATGATTGCCGTTAAAAAGACAGTTTATTACTCGTGGTTCCTAAGAGGAGGGGACACACCATACCACAGGGGGCCACATGGGGAGGCATCAGAGTCAGTCAAGAGGTGGAGAGAGAGGGGAACTGTTGGCAAGAGTCTTTATTGTGCTTTCTTCAGCATGAACACAGCAAGGAAGGACAAGCAGGCATAGGATTGGTTAGTTTGCATAATTACAGTGGGCTCCTGGGCATAGGGGCACCTGGCTCTGGTAGTTAGAGCAAGGGGATAATGACTCATTGTGGTGGGGAGTGTGGACTCTGGATTGATTAGCTTGTATTTGAAAAGAACACTCCAGGGATGTCTGGGTGGCTCAGTCTGTTAAGCATCTGCCTCTGGCTCAGGTTATAATCCCAGGGTCCTGAGATCAAGCCCCACATCAGGCTTCCTGCTCAGCGGGAAGTCTACTTTTCCCTCTCCTTCTACCGCTCCTCTTTGTGTTCTCTCTCTCTCTCTGTCAAAAAATAAATAAATAAAATCTTTAAAAGAGAAAGAAAGAAAAGCACATTCCACTGGGGGGAGGGCAATGTGGGAGGCAGGAAGTCAAGAAAAGGTGACTAAGATATATTATTGGGTTGCCTAGAAAAAGACATGTTAATATATACATGTAGAACAGATGCTAAAACACAGAGTTTACTGAAGCTAGAAACATAGTTAATATACCGAGTCCTAATTTTTAAACTGAGTTGGATCTTTTTTTTTTTTAATCCAATCTGACAATCTCTGGTTTTTAAGTGATATGTTTAGGCCAGTCCCATTTAAATTGATTGTCACTATAGCTGGATGAAAATCTCCCATCTTTGTAAATGTTTTCTATTTGTTGCATTTATACTTTATTTCTCCCCACCGCTTTTTACCTTCTCTGGTCTTAATTGATTATTTTATTTGATCCTATTTTATCTTTCTTCTCTTATATCATTTATACCTCTTTTAAACACATTTTAGTGGTTGTCCTAGACTTTGCAATATACCCTACAACTACTCTAAGTCCACCCTCAAATAATAATACTATATCGCCTCATATAATGCAGTTACCTTATACTAGAATACTCCAAGTCCTTCCTCCAACCTCTATGACATTGCCGGCATTCATCTTACTTATCCATATGCTATAAACAACTAACACATTGTTGTTTTAACTCCTTTAAACAGTTCCCTTTCAGACCAGTTAAAAACAAGAAAGATCTGAGTTTTAGATTTAGATCATTTTTCTTCTGCCTGAAGATTTTCCTTCAAACCTTCCAGGGTAGGTCTGTTGGCAATGAGTTCCCTCAGTTGTTTTTTTGTTTTGTTTTGTTTTGTTGGTTTTTTTTTTTTTCTTCGAAAGTCTTTATTTCTCCTTCATTTTTGAAGGCTAGTTTTGCTAGATATAGACTTCTGGCATATTCTAGATGTAGAATTCGATCTTCAGCACTTCAGTCTTAAGATTTCACTCTACTCTCTTCTTGCTTGCATGGTTTCTGAGGAGAAGTCAGCTGTCATTCTTTTTTAAAAATTTTTAAAGAATTTTATTTATTTGACAGAGAGAGAGATCACAAGCAAGGGGAAGCAGCAGGAGAGGGAGAAGCAGACTTCCCGCTGAGCAGGGAGCCTGATGTGGGACTCAATCCCAGGACCCTGGGATCATGACCTGAGCTGAAGGCAGATGCTTAACCGTCTGAGCCAGGCAGGCGCCCCTCAGCTGTCATTCTTATGTTTATTCCTCTAGAGGCAAAACGTTTATCCTCACTGTAATGTCTTCTAGTTTTCTTTTTGTTTTTGGTTTTCTGCAGTTTGAATATGATATGCCTACCTGTAGATTTCTTGGTATTTAACTGACATAGTGCCTTCTGAAATTCTTGGATTTGTGGTTTGATGCCTGTCAATAATTTTAGAAAATTATCAGACATCCCTTCAAATATTTCTTCTGTTCCGCTCTTTTACTTTACCTCTGATATTCCAATTATGCATGTTATACCTTTTATAATTTCCCCATGGTTCTTCGATGTTCTGCTATATTTTTTCATTCTTTTTTTTTTTCTCTCTTTGAATTTCAGCTTGAGAACTATCCATTGACCTACCTGCAAGGTCAATGATTCTTCCCTCAGCGGTATGCAGTCCACTGATGAGGCCATCAAAGATATTCTTTATTTATGTTATTGTGTTTTTGACTTCTGCACCTCCTTTGATTTTTCTTTAGAGTTTCCATCTCTCTGTTTACATTACCCATCTATTCATGCAAGTTATCTACTTTTTCCACTAGAGCATTTAACACATTCATTGTAATTATTTTTAATTACCTTTCTGATAATTAGTCCTAGCTGAGTCTGGTTCTGATGCTTGCTTTGTCTCCATGTCTGTGTTTTTCTTGTCTTTTGGCACACCTTCAAAACATTTTTTTGAAAGTTAGGTATGTTTTATCTGGTAATAAGAACTGAGGTAAAAGGCTATTGTGTAAGGATCTACGTTACCCTGGGAGCTGGGCTGTGTTTAGTGTTTTTTCAGCTATAAACACTGGAGGCTTCACTTTCTGCTAGTGGGTTTGTCTTTTCCACCCCTCTTGCTTTTGGGGCTTTCCTTTGACCTGCTGTGTCTTGCAGCTCTCTCAGCTCCTGTCCATTATGACTACGGTTATTATTGCTGTTAGCATCATGAGAGGCTATAGGGGAGAGGGCATTCTCTAACTTTGTAATTAAGTCTCCATCTGTTAGTTGTCTCATCTCAGGAGCGACTCAGAAGTGTTTCTGTCCCTTCTCCCAAGCAGAGCTTTCCTTTTTCTTTGCCCCCAGTTCTTTTCTTGACTTCAGCATCTCCGGATACTTTCCATGAAATCCCTTGCCCTGTTGACTATGAGTTTATGTACTCGTTTTTTTTCCTTAGGTGAGACAGGAAGGCTGCAGTAGGCAGGAGTGCCACGTTTCCTTCCTCAGTGAGGATAAGGTTTCAAAATTGTCTCTTCAGCCCTTCTCTTGGAGGTCAGTCCTTTGTCAAGGAGAGGAATCTGGGAGGGTTTCATTTTGGCAACTCTTTCTCTATTCCTGATAATTCACTTAGGGAGCTTTTTGGAATCCTGCTTGTGAGAACCTGGTGGGGTCCCTGGCGGAGAGGCCTGTGAATATGTGGGCCCCACTCCATGACTGTAGCCCCAGGAGTTTTTCATTGCCTTGCTAGTCTGTTCTCAGTCTCCGGTAAATTTGTCAAAATCACTGTTTAAATATTCTGACCAGCTTGGCATTTGGCAGCTCCTGCTCCAGGTATCTTTCTGGCTGTGATTGACTCTCTAGATTTAGGGGAGGTGGTTTGCCCTGTGACCTCAGTTTTCTGATGGTTACAAGAAAATTCTTTGATTTTCAGGTTCCCCAGCTTTTTCTTGTCATAAGGCAAGAAGTAATGACTTCTGAGCTCTTTATATGTCAGAGAGAAATCACTCTAACATCAACAATTTAAATCACTGTGACAAATGTGGCTCTTCATAACGCTGCAGCGAGGAAATGAAAAAGGAAGAGGAAAACCAGCTCTTCTGGCTGCAATTGGTTTTCATAAGGCCCATCTGAAGAAACATTTCAGAACCAGATGAAGAATATCTTTGAAGTGGGTTTAAGAATTAAGCAAAGCAGAAACGAAACTACTAACAATAGGGTGACCTTATAACATAGCATCCAAACTAGGACATTTTCAAGAGTAAAAGAGAAAAATGCCCTTAATTACATAAAAACAAAGACATAAACCAGGACTGTCCCAGACAAGCTAAGATATACGGGCAAACTTACTAACAGCCACAGTCATATCATAAAAGACAATAAAGGTCAGGAGATCAGTTTAAAGTAATTCTTTTTTCTCGTCACACTGACTCCTTATTATGTCTGTAGTTTTGCGTATCTCCTCAGATTTGCAGTGCTGGGTGATTTATTTAAAAATGAAAAATGAGTTAGCATCTATTATTTCCTAGAACTCCATTCTAACAAAAAAACTTTGTGTTACTGAACCTTACTAGAGTCTTTGCTGTATCCACTTTAAAACAAAAATCCTAATACTTCTCTAAAGTTGTTAAGCCAATATTCTCAGATCTCTAATCCGAACTAAAACAACAGAAAGTCTTCTTGTGGTTATGGAGTGTAACATCATTCCTACTAGTTATGGTTTATAGCCATATTTAGAAGTTAGCATCACATCCATGTAGAATCATGGGAAAATTATTTCTTTTCAATATTATTCCAAAATTCTAGAATTTCAAAGCTGAAGGGAATTTCTGAGATCATTTCAATCTAAACCTTTATACAGAAGGCATCTGAGTTTCAGAGAGGTCAGATTACTTGCTCAAGGTCAAACAAGAGGGACAAACAGGAACTGGAATCCCCATCTTCTGATACCGAGTCCTGTGCCCTTTTCAACTGCACTGTGTGTGTGTGTTTGTGTGTGTGTGTGTGTGTGTGTGTTTAACTTGAATGCTGCTGTGAGATTATCAACCAACTTTGACTTTCTTTCATTCTGCCAGAATGTAATTATCAGAATCTGCCTTTGTTGCACACCTTCCCTTTCATTCATGGATTTCATGGTCTAGCACTTGGTAATTTTTTTTAATTATAGTGAAAGCACTTAACATGAGATCAACCCTCTTAACAGACTTTAAAGCGCACAACACAGTATTGTTATTGATAGGCACAATGTTGTACAGCAGATATCTAGAATTTATTTATCTTGTGTAACTGAAATTTTATCCCCATTAATTGGCAATTCCCTATTTCCCATCCCTCCAGTCCCTAGCAACCACAATTCTTTGCTCACTTGACTTTAGCTATTTTAGCTCTTTTTTATAATGCTCTTATTTTACTTAATGTCAACACTGTGGAATTTAAATAGGTTATGTTCTGTCTCTGATGTGATTATTTAATTTTATTTCTTGTTTGCTATGTTTTATGTTTTGCTTCCTGTTCCTATTTCAAGGACCTTGAAGATATTGGGGCCTGGGGAAAATAGTTTCCAGGAAAGATTTTGATATTGGCTTTTCAAATTTAGACAGGGATGTAGTTGGGGGTTGAGGCTACTCAGTACCCCTGTAAATGGTCAAGCTCTATTGTTTCTTCTGCTGGGAGAGTGAGGTGACTATAGGTGTCCCAGGTCACTGGGGATGACAGAAGGATGTGGACTGGAAATGAACAAGACTTTCTGTCTCTTCTATTCAAATTGAAATTCATTTGGATGAAAAAAAAATGTCTGCGTGCCAGGCAGTGTATGAATTACTGCCCTGGATCTAGACAGAGTAAGACGTCTTCTCAGGCACAGTCCAATCAGCTGGTGACGGGAGGTGTGGGAGATACACAGATAACTCAGGACCAGACTGAATTTGCCATTTACCAAAGCGTGTTATCAAGTGTTGATAAAAGTGTGATTCAGTTCTGATGTATCAGTTACCCAGCTCATTCTACATGTCATCTCTTACAGTGTCTGTCTCCTTTTCTAGACGCAAGCTCCTCGAGGTCATGCCTATCCAATCTTGCCTGGCACCGAGGAGGTGCTTTATAAATCCTCGTTGCTAGAGGAGAGGTGTGAGCAATGCACTGTGGGGACTCAGGTGGGTGAAAACAGAGCAATGCTGGGAGTCGGGAAGGGCTCCATGGAGAAGGTGTTCTTTGAGACAAACCTTTGAGACAATGGCAGGATCATAATGCACCCAGAAGGGGAAGAAGCAGAGACCTAAGCATAGGATACTGGGAACCTGGGAAAGAGGTTGTTTAATCAGAGCTCAAGGCAGGAGAGGTGTGCTGCAACTGAATTACTAGAGAGACGGGGAGTTGTTTGTACTTAATTTGATCATGTGGTGACATGGCAACACTGAGTAGTCAGGAAGACAATCTAGTGAAGGTGCATTTGATGGGTTAGAAATGGGGGAGGCAGGCAGATCAGCTGGGATGCTATTGCAATAGTCCAGCTAACAGCTCAAGAAGGTTTGAGCAGTGACATGGAGAAAGAAATAGAAGGGATGGAGTCTGAAGTTCTTGTGATCCATAGTTCCCTAGAATATACCAGCCCAGGGGGAAAAAATAGGATGAAAACAACAATAACAAAATAATATATTATTTTCCCATCCTCCCCATCAACTGTTCTACAACCCACAGTTCTTTCAAATTCTTCCTTCCTCTGGTGCCAGGTGAATAAGCAGATGCTGCAGAACTTGGCACAGGTGGCTGCTGCTGCCGCCAATCAGCGGCGCCAACATGGCAGGACACACTTGCCACTAAGGTGGCTGTATCCTCAAGTGGGGAGCGCTCCTCACTCCCAATTGTTATCTGATTTAGGAAACAAGGCTTCCTTTTGTTCTCAATACAGAGATTTTTCTTCTGCTTTTTATAGCAATCTCCCTTTTCCCTACAACTCAGGTGTTTGTGGAAGCTGGGCAGTTGACAAAACTTAGCAACAAAGTCTGTGCTGTACTTAATCATTTTTCTCCGGCACTGGCTCCCTAGCTTTGGATGGAGTTCTCCTTGCCCATCTCAGCAGTGGATGAAAATAAACTACTAGAGTGACTGCCCCTCTCTGGTCTAGCTGACTCGTAGTTGAGACCTTGCTTCCCACTGAGGAGAAGTGCGTATGTTTGTATGTCTGGCTACTGAGACAGATGAGGTGGGTGGTGGTGAGGGACTGGTGTTTGGGGAGAAGAACTGGCTAGGGTCTCAGGGGAGGACGAAGGGTCAGAGAGCTCCTTCCTTTGCTCAGAGGAGTGAATAGCTTTTCCATTTTATGTATGTATGTATGTATTCATTCATTCATTAATTTATTAGATTTTATTTATTTATTTGAGAGAGAAAGCACAAGCAGGGAGAGCTGCAGAGGGAGAGGGAGAAGCAGACTCCCCACTGAGCAGGGAGCCCGACTTGGGCTTGATTCCAAGAACCTGAAATCATGACCTGAGCCTAAGGCAGATGTTTAACTGACTGAGCCACCCAGGCCCCCCTAGCTTCTCTATTTTAAACCACTGTATTCTTCAAATGTTATTTCTTTTGTCACCTCTATCAATATGAAAGTCCATTTATTCTTCTAACAGAAATTTTCACTAATTATTTCCTCACATGGGATGTTCGTGGCTTGCTATGTATCTTTTCATATGTAAAAAAGATGTGACTTATGAAGGCGAGGTTTTAAAAGTCTTTCTACAGACGAAGTGTAAGGTTTAACTGAATTTGTTGATCTTATTCTAGAAGTATTTTCTTTTTTTATTGACATATAATTAACATATAACATTATATTAGTTTCATGTGTACAACATAATTATTCAATATATGTAAATATCACAAACTGATCACAGCAAGTCTTGTTAACATCCATCATCATACATAGTTACAAATTTCTTTTCTTATGAGAAATTAGGAGTTCTGCTTTCTTAGTAACTTTCGAATCTATAGTACAGTATTGTTAACTAGAGTCACATGCTGTACATCACATCCACACGACTTGTTTATTTTGTAACTGGAAGTTTGTACCTTTTGACCAATTCATCCATTTTGCCCACTCCCCACCCCCGCCTCTGGCAACTGCCAATCTATTCCCTGTATCTAGGGGTTTGGTTTTTGTTTTTATTTACTTGTTTGTTTCTTATGTTCCACATCTAAATAAGATCAATATGGTATTTGTCTTTCTCTATTGGACTTATTTCACTTAGCTTAATGTCCTCAAGTTCTGTCCATCTTACCCCAAATGCCAAGATTTCATTCTTTTTAATGGCTGAATAATATTCCATTGTGGAAAAATATGTATATATATCACATTTTCTTTATCTATTCATCCATCAGTGGACACTTAGGCTGTTCCCATGTCTTGGCTATCATAAATAATGCTGCAGTGAACATGGGGGTGCGCATATCTTTTCATGTCAATGTTTTTGCTTTCTTTGGATAAATACCCAGAAGTGGAATTGCTGGGTGATACGGTAGTTCTATTTTAATTTTTTGAATAATAGCTACACCAATTTACATTCCCTTCAGCAGTGTACGAGAGTTCTTTTGCTCTACAACATCGCCAACACTTGTTATTTCTTGTCTTTTTGATAACGGTCATTCTAACAGGTGTTAGGTGATAGCTATGTGGCTTTGATTTGCATTTCCCTTTTTAAAATTTTTTAAAGTTTTTAATTCCGGTAGAGTTAACATACAGTGTTATATTAGCTTCAGATGTACAATATAGTGATTCAACACTTCCATACATCACCCGTGCTCATCACAAGTACCCTCCTTAATCCCATCACTTATTCACCCATCCCCCCACCCTCTCCCTTCTGGTAACCATTAGTTTGTTCTCTAATAGTTAAGAGTTTGTTTCTTGGTTTGTCTTTCTCTCTTTTTTTTCCCCTTTTCTCATTTGTTTTGTTTCTTAAATTCCATATATGAGTGAAATCATATGTTATTTGTTTTTCTCTAACTTATTTCACTTAGCCTTATACTCTCTAACTCCATCCATGTCCTTGCAAATGGCAAGATTTCATTCTTTTTTATGGCTAAATAATATTCCATTGTTTATATACTACATCTTCCTTATCCATTTGTTAATGGGCTGCTTCCATACCTTGTCTATTATAAATAATGTTGCTTTAAACAAAGGGGTGCATGTATCCCTTTGAATTAGTGGTCTTGTATTTTTTAAGGTAAATACCTAGTAGTGTGAGTCCTGGATCATAAGGCAGTTCTATTTTTAACTTTGAGGACCCTCCATACTGTTTTCCACAGTGGCTGCACCAGTTTGCATTCCCACCAGCAGTACACAAGGGTTCCTTTTTCTCCACAACCTCACCAACACCTGTTGTTCCTTCTGTTTTTGATTTTTGCCATTCTGACAGGTACGAGGTGATATCTCATTGTAGTTTTGATTTATATTTCCCTGATGATTAATGATGTTGAACACTTTTTCATGTATCTGTTAGCAAGTCTGACAATGTAAGATATGTGAAATCATATGGTATTTACCTTCTGTGACTGGCTTACTTCACTTAGTACAATGTCCTCAAGATTCATCTATGTTGTCACATATCCCAGGACTTCCTTCTTTTTTAAGGCTGAATAATATTCCATTGTGTGTATATACTGCATTTTTTAAAAAATGCATTCATCCATCATCAAGAAAATTTAAGATGTTTCCACATCTTGGCTATTACAAGTAGTACTACAATGAACGTGTAAGTACTAATATCTCTTTGAGATCCTGATTTCAATTATTTTGGATAAATATCCAGAAGTGGGATTGCTGGATCATATGGTAGTTCTATTTTTAATTTTTTGAGGTACTTCCATACTGTTTTTCATAGTGGCTGCACCTGTTTCCATTCCCACCATTAGTGCATGAGGGTTTCAATTCTCCACACTCTCACCAACACTGTTGTCTTTGATATTTTTGATCACAGCCATCCTAACAGATGTGAGATGATATCTTATTGTGGTTTTAGTTTACATTTACCAGATGATTAGTGATGTTGAGCATCTTTTCATATACCTGATGACCATTTATATGTATTCTTGGGAAAAATGTCTATTCAAGTTCTTAGCTTATTTTTTGATGGAATTATGGGGGTGTTTTTGCTATTGGTAATGTTCTTGATAATATTCTCCACTCTCTTGTCATATCTCCCACCATTGTTGGGTTCTGAAAAACCCCAATCCCGGGTCAACACAACTGTTGGCTTTCCCCATTTCTAACTCTTGAGCATGCAACTACAGAGAAAGTAATAAAATGGCTTGGTTTGGTGCCGTTATAAAATCACCCTTACCACCCCCAAAACCTTCTGTTTTCTGGTTAGCTCTATCTCCTGCTCTCCTTTAAGCTTTCTCATACTTTCCTCATTCTCTTCAAGTCTTGGATTCCACAGTTCCCTCATGTGCTCATGACTCTTTCTTTCATTCACAGAGACATTAGGAATTGACATATGAGCAATTACTGAACTTCAGGTACTAAACAAAGGCACTTACCTGCCCATAGGCCTTGTCCTTACCTCTTCCCTTCTACTTACAATAGAAAAGGGTAAGGTGTCCCTCCTCTTCTTCAAGCTAATCCCTCTACCTGTCTCTGGATTCCATCCCTCCACCTTCTCATGAACCCCACCATCACCTTCTCCCATGATGATGTCATCCTTCACCACTTTCTCCTTCACTTGCCATCCCTTTCTCCCATGTGTTCAACTCTTTCGTCTATTCCCCTCAGCCTTTAAACACACCTTAAGTTCATCTGAAGAACACAAAGTCTGCTCAACCACATGCTGCTGGCCTCTAGCCCTTTCTCTATCTCTTACATCGATTACAGCCAAACTTTCCAGAAGTGTTTGTGCTCACTGCCTCCATTGTCTCACCTTCCTCTCACTCCTCAGCGTCCATTCCCAATCTCCCTCCCATCTCCACCAGCTTCTTGAAGCTATTGTTGTGTAAGTTTCTGCTAAATCTAATGGACTCATCTTATTTGACTTGTATCTTATTTGACCCAGTTGATTTCTCCCTCATTCTTACGATGTTTCCATCGCTTCCCTTATGGCTTGGTTTGGTGCCGGTCAACCAGTCCCTGGTTTTCTTGATCAGGATTTTTGATCTCCAGGGTTCCATCCAGCCCATCTTATCTCACTTGACACATGCCCTCTGGGCCATCTCATCTGTCTCTATGACTGCAATTAGCTTTGTGATGATGTTCCCACATCTGATCTCCACTCCAGATTTCTCTCCTAATCTTCCAATCCACTTTATCTAGCTATCTACAAAGTATCTGCATGTGGAAGTCACATGGTCACGTCAAACGTGTCAATTCAGCTCTCCAAGCCTTCTCTAGTGTTCTTTGTAAATGCTCTATCCACTCCCCAGTGATGGAGACATCACTCTTCACTTACCTTCTTCCTCCTATTCAACCTATTTACAAATATGGTAGATTCTACCTTCTGAAAACTTCTCACAGTGATAGAACTCTCTCCATTCCAATTTCCACTGTTTTAGTTAAAGTTGCAATCATGTCTCATCTGGGCTCTTTTTTTTTTTTTTAAGATTTTATTTATTTATTTGACAGAGAGAGAGACAGCCAGCAAGAGAGGGAACACAAGCAGGGGGAGTGGGAGAGGAAGAAGCAGGCTCCCAGCTGAGGAGCCTGATGTGGGACTCGATCCCGGAACGCTGGGATCACGCCCTGAGCCAAAGGCAGACGCTTAACGACTGAGCCACCCAGGCACCCCACATCTGGGCTCTTGAAATGGTCTTCCAGTCTTTAGGCTTCTCCCTCCCTTCCAATCCATTTTTATACTATATCTCATCATCTTACTCCTCTGACCAGAACCCTCTTATGTTCTCTTCTTTCTCTGAAGATAGTCTATATTCCTTAGCATAGAATAAAGCCCCTGCATGACCTGACCTGGCTTACCTCTCCAGCCCTATCTCCCTCCTCACATGAATCCCCGGCTAGATATTTCATCCACTCTCAACTTCTTTCAGACCCTTTCACATGTCAGGCTCTTTTTCACCTATAAGCTGGTCCTTCTGCCTAGAACGCTCCTTCACCTATTTACTTCTTCCTCCTTGGCACTTCCTCAGCCCCACCTCCAGGCCCTCTATATAATATATTCTTACTTGTATTTCACATTGCTAATGGGTCCTTGGCAAACTCCAAGTGAGTTAGGTGAAACATCTAGCTTAGAGCTGTGCAGATAATAAAACAAATACTCCTTGAATTGAAACCATGATTTTATCAAAACCATATTGAAATTCACAGAAAAACATATGATCTATCAAGCATTGCCTTCCTCACAGAACTCGGCTGTCTTTTTCATGTGGAACCACATTCTTAATACACTCTCAAAGAATCAAGTAAGATATTAAAAGAAATAGTACAAGTGCCAAAAACTTGCAGGGAGATTACTTCAGGAATAAAACTCCAAAGTTCACATTTAAAAATCACAACCTTTTCAAAGTCTTATAAGTTTTCACTATAGGACATAGAATTATTTTTCTATATATAATGATGAAAGCTATAGTTACAGCAAAGCATTCTTTATCTTAAAAAAAAAACACAGAAATAGGCAATCACTATGAACATTTCCTTAAGTAGGCTCATACTTCACTCAAGCTGAAGTCATGTTATAGAAATTTTTATCTCCTGATTTTATCTGTTCCTGGTATTTCTTGAAATGTCACCTTGGATGTTAATGTATCTTTACTCAGTGCATCAGTGCATCATTACTTTTTTGGCAATTCACTTTTTTCTATCAGATTTCTTGCTACCCTTAATGGATCCTGCAAAAAATAATTGAAAAGAGGGGTTCTTGGGTGGCTCAACTGGTTGAGTGTCCAACTCTTGATTTCAGCTCGGTTCGTGATCTTGGGGCTGTTAGATGGGGCCTTGCCGTCAGGCTCTGCACTCGGTGGGGAGTCTGCTTGAGATTCTCTCTCCCTCTCCCATCCCCCCACTTATTTGTGCATGCTTTCTTTCGTTCTCAAAGAAGTCTTTTTTAAAAAGGTAATTGAAAAGAGAAAATAGAGACATGAATAATTTGTTCTAGAGTAAGATCAAATTACATATCCATTGGTAAAAGGGGGGTGTAGTCCATAGCTCTGGGCTTCTCCCTTTTATAACACTTAACACTATAAAGATATATTTATTGAGGCAAATGGAAACATACATTTCATGGAAAAACAAATACAAATACTCCATAAATATATGGAAAGCTTTAAGGGAATAAATAAAGAGCGAAGGTACAAGACGTAGTTTTTACCTATCATTCTGGAAAATGCTCCCAAAATAATAATAATGCCCTGTGTTGGAAGGGAATGAGCAAAAAGGCACTGCTGCACATTATGCGAAGTCAAAAGTACAAAGATATACAGTGCTGCATTGTTCACAAAAATAACAAAAAAACTAGAATAAAAAAAATCTAGGTGTCTATCAAAGGGGTGCCAGATAAATAAACTGTGGTATAGCTATACAGCAGGATCCCGTGTAATCATTAAAAAGATCAGCATAGTTCCGTAAGCACAAAAATAAAATGCCGAAAATGATGTCCAAGCTATATTAATGAAGAAAAGAAAGGTGCAGGACACTGTGTGGGGAGCATTATAACTCTTGAGTGTGACATACTCTTATATATGCCTCAGAAGCTAATCCCATAGAGGTAACCCTTGCACTTGGATTTATTTACATCTGCTGCTCAGCTCAGACTGAGCCTGTCTAAACACTAATGTAACTCACCTCCTCAGTTGGTGTGATGGCCCCTGAGGACATGATGGCCTTCTAGCATGATATAACACCTGAGTTTCAGAGTGATCCTCTAGCCTAAAAAAAAGCCCAATAATGGTATGTATACTCTATTTAATAAAGCAGGGTAAAGTAGAACACATTTTAGAAAGGTTTCATTGCAAATGGATAAAAGAAAAGCTTTAGAAATCAAAGCATTACACGTTAATTATCTGTAAATATATTTTTCAGAATGCAATATTCCCTAATTGAGATTTTTCTGAAACTGATGAATTACAAAGGATGGAAAATGTTTGGTTCTTCTTAGCAGCTGCATCTGCCTCAGATAAGCAAATGCTTGCATCTGGTCTCTCCCAGAAAATGTCCTCTCTCCTTAGATAACTAGTTGCCTTAAGACTTCAGCAGTCTGATGAGTTCAATAAAAGTCATGAACTTGAGGTTTTTTCTTTGTTATTGCTGTAAGATTGGGAGTGGCACTTCTTCTAGTTCTGTACATCCCAAGCAGAAACTAGATGTCTCTGTTGGAGAAGTTTAAACAGAAAAAAATGACGTGACCTGATTTAAATATTTGAAAGATAATTTTAGCACCTATGGAAAGAAATAGAATGAGCCTGGGGCTGGGGACAAGGGAAAGCAGGGAGACCAGCAGGTGGGCTATTGCAATAGCCCAGGGAAGAAGTGATGGTGGACCACATGATCCAGCAATCCCACTTCTGTAAATTTACCCTGAAGAATTGAAAGTAGGGTCTTGAACATCCATGTTCATAGCAGCACTATGCACAGTAGCCAAGAGGTGGAAACAAACTCAATGTCCATTAATAGATGAACAGATAAAGAAAATGTGGTATGTATGCAGTGGAATATTAGTCTTAAAAAGAAAGAAAATCCTGTCAAATACTACTACATGGGTGGACCTTGAAGACATTCTCTTAAGTGACATAAGCCAGTCACAAAATGACAAATACTATTATGATTCCACTACTGTGAGGTATCCGACATAGTCATACTCTGAGAAACAGAAAGTAGCATGGGGATCGAGATGCTAGGGGCAGAGGAAAGGGGAGCTGTTGTTTAATGAGCACAGAATTTCAGTTTTGTAAAATGAAACAGTCTGGAGATCTGCTTCACCACAATGTGCATATATTTGACACTACTGAACTGCACGGTTAAAATCAGTTAAGATGTTAAATTTTATGTTATAGGTGCAAGAGAAAAAAAGAAGTGATGGTGGCATGGACTAGCAGTTTCCTGTAGGAAAGAGGGTTTCCTGTAGGAACATTCAGCTTACCATTTGTGATGGTTATTTTTTTTTAAGTGGGGGAAGGGGGAGGAGCAGAGGGAGAGAGAGAAAATCCCAAGCAGACTCCATGCTGAGTGTGGAGCCCAACGTAGGGCTTGATCTCACAACCCCGAGATCCGGACAGAGCTGAAATCAAGAATCAGACTAAGCTACCCAGGTACCCCTGTGATGGCTAATTTTCTATGTCAACTTGACTAGACCATGAGAGGCCCCGATATGTGGCTTAATATTATTCTGGGTGCTTCTGCAGGGTTGTTTTTGGATGAGATTGACATTTAAATCAGTACACTGAGTAAAGCAGATTGCCCCTCACACCAACATATGTGGGTCTCATCCAAACAGTTGAATGCCCAAATAGAACAAAAATGCTGACCTTCCTGGGAGTGAGTGAGTCCTGCCTGACTGCTTTTGAGCTGGGACATTGGCTTCCTCCCGCCTTCAGACTTGAACACTGAAGAGGACATTGCCTCTTCCTGGCCTATCTTTGAGCCTGTTGGCCTACAGACTAGAACTAACCCATTGGCTCTCCTGGGTCTCTGCTTGCTGACTCACCCTGCAGATCTTGGGACTTCTCAGCATTCATAATCACATGTGCCAATTCCTTACAGTAAATTTCATATATTTCAATAAATTTCATATATATGTGTTATTGGTTCTGTTTCTCTAGAGCACTAACACATCATTATAAAATAGGAATCCAAATTTATAATATCATGCTAATTTAAATGTTTTATATAATAATTTTTATTGATTTCATTTTTTTAGTTTGAGCAAAGTAGATTGAATATCATTTTTGTGTATACGCATAAAGTGTTTAAGACAGTGAATTCTCTGTGCATGTTTTTAAAATAATCATAGTCCAATGTAACCACCCATTTTAACACTTCAAAATATTCCTTTGGGATTCATGATATAAACCAAAAGATTTTTTTGTTTAAAATTTCTGATCTCTGCTTAGTAAAATGACGTCAGCTCAACTGGTTGACTTTTGTCTGCTACAATTCACGTTTAGACAGATATTAAAACATGTTTCTTAACACTACCTAAAGCTGTCCTCTTCTTTTTCCCATTATCCCTCTCCCCCTAAGCAATTCAGCCTTTGTGTGAGACCACGCCCTCAGGGAGTGGGGAGCTGCAACGGTCCCATTGCAGGGTATCAGCGCCTGAGCAGGGTGAGGAGGGTGTCTGTGGAGGGACGTCCAAGTGCAGGGTGCTGGTGCCTCAGTGGAGTGAGAGGGGTGCCTGCATGGGTGCGGGACCCTGTGCAAGTGTGTTGGAGCCTGAGCAGGGCAAGGTGGTGTCACTGTGGTGGCAGTGCAACAGCAGCCTAACTTAGGGCATCCAGACCAAGTGGGAGGTTCTCAGAAGAGGAGGGCACACTTGCAGGAGTCAGCCCTGAATGAGGTGCTGCAGCCTGAGTTGGGTAAGGAAGGTATTCAAATTTCAGTGTCTCTAACTTTCAGAAGTGTTAAGGTCATGAAGGTCAAGGGAACACCAAGGAACTGTTGTGGGCTAAATGAAACTAACAAGACCTGTTAACTCAATGGGATGCCTGATTCTCATCTGGATCCTTGTGCTCTAAACGGCAGAATTAGGACAATTGGCAAAATTTGAATGAGATGTGAGGATTAGATGGAACTAATGTATCAGTGTGAATATCCTCATTTTGATGGTTGTGTTATGGTTGTGTTGGAGAATGCAATTTTGTGCAGGAAATAATACATTGAAGTGTTTGGGGGAGATGGAGTGTCCTGTTGACAAATTTTACCCAAATGGTTGACAAAATGGTCTTTGTACTGTTCTTGCAGCTTTTATGTAAGTTTGAGATTATTTCAAAAGAAAAACAAAAAGAGGAATCTTTAAGGAACACGTGTCAACCTCATTTTCTGGCATTGTGGCAGCCCTTGACTGAATTGTGATGAATCAGGCTTACTGGTTTTAGTGTACTGGTTTCTCTTTCCTCAGCTTTAAGAGACAATATAGTTTTCGCTCTTGTGGGTCTTCCCTCATTTTCTTTACAGCAAAGTTCAATGGGATTTGTCTTTGGAAAAGATTTAAGCCCACAGTGTTGACTCTTTTAGAAATGAAAACACTTGAGACTTGATAATGTACTGTGCTAAGTCATAAGTGAACAAATAATGAATATTATATGATTAAAAACACCTGTCAAATGTTTAGAGGAAAACAATGTCAAAATTTCTTTTTGAAAAATACTGCAATTTTGTAGAACTATCTTTTCACTATTTATTATGGTCTTTTGGTTGGGCTTTAACTAGGTAGTATTCTTACTCCCCTCAAGCTTTGGCTGTGAGAACGCAATGATTAATAAAAATAAAAGGAAACAAATGTTTGGAATCTGTTTGCTTGAGTGTTTCTTTTGCCAGGTTGTGCCTCTTGCCTCTGTTAGTTGGTCTTTCTGTGAATTTATTTCAGTTGCAACTATGATGCCTGTGTATCTTGTCAAGCATACACACAGTCATTTAAACTTATACATCTGCTTTTTATCAACTACCTACTTAACTGTGAAAGCGGTCATTACTGAATTTTAGTTGATTTCTATGCAGAAAAAAAATTTTTTTAATGTTGTTGTATTCAGGGAACTCTGTACCAGGTATGAGTGAGACAAATTCAAGGGGCCACATTTTCAGATACATTTCATTTTCTAAAATTCAAATTTATTAATTTCCAAATATTGAAATAGCTCTTACTCTATGCCAAGCATTGACTTAAGCACATTAAAAATATTTACTCATTTCACCTTCCAATAATGCCGTGAGGCATTTATTATTATTATTCTCATTTGAGGAGAAAACTAAGATACAAGAGTGTAAGTAACATACTCAAAGTCTCAGCTAGAACACAGCACAGCCAAATTTGGGATCCAGATGGTCTGGTTCAGGAGCCCCTACCCTTCGGCACAATGCTTCTCTACCTTTCTTCTTAATGAGAAGTACCGTAGATGGGTTACCTATATAAAATAGATGCTCAAAAATCTTTAAGAATCAGTTAAATTTCAGCTCAGGATTGCAGACTAAGCAAAGGTAGTTGCTTCATCTCAGCCTAGAGACCTCACTAAAATTATCATAGAGGAAAACCAAGGAATAGACAAATAACAAAACAGAAAATGGAAACAGACTTGTGAGTTCAACAACTTTCTGGAATTCAGAAAAACCAATCTGGCCAAATTCTTTGGGCAAGGAATTCACAGTGGAAATTAGAAAATATTATGAGACAAAGGAGAATGGAAAACCACTAAGCCAAAACTTATGAGATGAAGCGAATGCAGTACCAACAGGGAAGATTATAGGTGTAAATGCTTACATTAAGAAATAAGAAAGTCTCAAATCAATAATCTAACTTTAGATCAACTAGAGAAAGAAGAAACTCAAAGTTAGCATGAGGAAGATAATACTAAAGACTAGAGCATAACTAAAATAGAAAACAGGAAAAAAACCCGATAGGGACATCAATAAAACGAAGAGTTGGATTGTTGAAACGATCAACAAAATTGAAAAACCCTTAGCTAGATTACTTGAAAAGAAAGACTACTTAAATAACTAAAATCAGAATTGAAATATGAGACATGACAACTAATGCCACAGAAACGAAAAGGATTATAAGAGAATACTACAAACACTTGTATGCCAACAAATTGAATAACCCATAGGAAATGGGTCAATTCCCAGAAAAATACAACCCGCTAAGACTAAATCGTGAAGAAATAAAAAATTTGAACAGACTAGTAAGGAGATTGAATCTGTAATCAAAAATCTGCCAACAAAGAAAACCCCAGGATCAGATGGCTTCACTGGGGAATGCTACCAAACATTTAAAGAATTAACACCAATCCTCCTCAAACTCCTCTAAAAAAACTCGAGAAGTGAACATGTCCAGACTCCTTCTGTGAGGACAGCATCACTCCAATACCAAAGCCAAAGACACCACAAAAAAACTATAGACTCTATACAGATACTGAATCATTACCTCGTACACCTCAAACACATTTAATGTTATAGGTCAATTGTACCTCAATAAAAAAAGAAAACTATAGACCAATATCCCTGATGAATATTGATGCAAAAATCCTCAGCAAAATACTAGCAAACCAAATTCATCAGCACATTGAAAGAATTATACACCATGACCAAGTGGGATTTTTTCCTGGAATGCAAAGTTGCCTCGACCCTCACGTATTGGGTCAAATGGTTTTCAATCAGGGTACCAAGACCATTCAGTGGTGGAAAGGACAGTCTCTTTAACAAACAGTGTTGGAAAAACTGGATATATCCATGCAAAAGAATGAAGCCATATACAAAAATTACCTTATATCATATATCAAAATTAACTCAAAATTGATTAAAGACTTAAACTAACACCTAAACAACAAAACTCCCAGAACAAAACACCAATGACAAGCTTCATGACATGGGATTTGGCAATGATTTCTTGGATAAGACACCAAAAGCACAGGAAACAAAAGCACAAATAGACAAACGGGACTATATCAAACTTAAAAAAGCCTGTGCATCAAAGGAAGCAATCAACAGTGAAAAGGCAACCCATAGCATGGGAGAAAATATTTGCAAATCACGTATCTAATAATGAGTTAAATATTTAGACTACAGAAAGAACTCCTACAACCCAACAAGAACAAAAATAACCTGATGAAAACATGAACAAAAAACTTGCATAAACATTTCTCCAAAAAAGATACAGAAATGGCTAACAAGTCTAAGAAAAAAACTCAATTTCACTAATCATTAGAGAAATGCAAATCAAAACACAATATAATACTGCCTCACACCCATTAGGATGGCTACTATCAAAAAAACAAACAAAAAACCCAGAAAATGTGTTGGTGAGAAGGTGGAGACATTGGAATCCTTGTGGGAATGTAAAATGGTGCAGCCACTATGGAAAATGTTATGGAGGATTTCAAAAAATTAAAAATACAGTTATACCATATGATCGAGTATTTACCTAAAAGAATGAAAGCCCGGTCTTGAGAGATATTACTACACCTGTATTCACTGCAGCATTGTTCACCATAGTCAAGAGGTAGAAGCCACTCAAATGTTCATGGAGGGATAAATGAATAAAGAATGAATAAATGTGGTATATACATGCAATGAAATATTATCTAGCCTTTAAAAAGAAAGAAATCTTATATGGCACAAGGATGAACCTTAAGGACATTATGCTAAATGAAATAAGCCAGTCACAAAAAGAAATACTGTTATGACTCTACTTCTATGAAGTATCTGAAGTAGTCAAAGTCACAGAAACAGATTAGAAAGGTGGTTGCCAAGGGCTAGGGGAGGGGAAAATGGGGAGTTGTTGTTCAATGGGTATAGAGTTTATTTTGCAAGATGGAAAATTTCTGGAGATCTGTTGCACAGCAATGTGAACATACTTAACGCTACTAAACTGAAAAAAAAAAGTAATCAGTGAGTCCTTATCTTTTTGATTTAGACACGGAAAACTGTGTGTATGAAATATTATGATGTCTGGGATTAACTTCAAAATAATCTGAAGGTTGCTTGGGGGAGAGGGTGAAAGTATACTTGAAGACTGGCAACAGCTGACAACTCCTAATGCTAAGTAGGTTAATTATATCATTTCCTCTACTCCTATGTATGTTTGAAATTTTCCAGAATGGAGGAGTTAAAAAAGAACACGATTATCAAAATGAAAAATTAAATCAATAAAAGTGCTAGATGAGAAAGTCAAGGAAATATCCCACATTGTATAATGAAAAAAGGCTAAAAGACCATGTGAAAGAAAGCTAAGAGACATACAGGATCTCCAGAAGGTCATCCAATCAAAAGGAGCACCAGGAAGAGAACATAAACAAATGGAAGGCAGGAATAAGATAATATTTTATCAGATGAATATTATTGCCCTTCCACTACTCTGCTGGTAGAAATATAAATGGGCAGAGTCATGTGAGGGTATCAATTTGGTAGTATCTTAAAATTAAAAATTCTGATTTCTATGACTGACATCTTTTATCTATCCTAATAAAAGTCAGACCTGCATTTGGTAAATATTCTTAAATAAATGACAAATTCTTAAAATTAATAATTTAATTATTAAATAAATTCTGGTTATTTAAATTCAGGTGCATCCATATAATGCAAAATTCACTGAAAGAAATGAAGTATGTGCAGATACAGAAATCTCTCCCAGATACATAATTAATAAAATAATTTACAGAACAATGTTGAATATTCTCATTTATATTTTTTAAAAAGATATATATTTTATATAGCTAAAGAGAAGATTATAATTACTTTTATGTATATGAAGTTTCAAATAATACACTATTAACAGTATCTCTTAGGTCTGGTACTATGTAAAGAAAAAGTTTACAGAACAAAATGAATGGAAGGATTCACTTCTCTCAAAGTTTAACTTGCTGTAGAAGTGAAATACACTATTCCTAGGATGAAAGAAATAATTCATCTTACTTTCAAAAGGTAAAACTTTGGCTTTGCCAGGTTCTCCAGTATAGTTAGATCTACGTGGTCACTTTTTGGGTGAAGGACACAGAAAAGTCATACCCGAGGATTCACGTATACTTCTGCAAATGTCATTTGACCTAATACCACAGGCCAGCACTGTACCCTACCCTGTGGGAATTGAGGTCCTGGTTTGAGAAATCTGTGCCCTTAGCAAGCCAGTCTTAATTTGGTAGGAGAATGTCCCCCAGAAAGACAAAGGCACACACATATATACTCTTGAGATAGATGCTCTAAGTAATTTTACACCAGAACTGAGGCCTAAAGAAATATCTTATCAAGCCCACATACCCAAATAACCATGCTTTAAGCAGATCTGACGGCACGGCCAGGAATTTCTATTTCTTTCTCTTGCCTGTTCACTTTAGATCCACAGAGCTTGCACATTTGCACTTAGGGATGTCAGGTAAGGAAATGTGATCCAGCAAATGCACAGCCATGGTGGTTTCTGTTGCCTTAGGTAGCTCACATTTGTAAAACAGCAGCAGTACTCTGTGAATCCAAAGGAAATGAGGTAAGGACTGGAGAGGCCTCCCACTTTCAACATTTCTTTACATCCCTCATACATACAAGCTGGCCTATAACTCTCAAAATCATCGGCACCATTAGCACTATTTAACCTACTTTTAGTTGGTTTCTATATATCCCAAGGTCCTGCAGGGGTTTTGAGGAATTGAAGACAATTCCTTCCCAGAAAGGAAGCATTTCCCAAAATTTTAGGTGCTATATTTTGGCTTTATTACAGGCTCTCTAAATATTACCTACAGTTTAAATCCAACTCCAAAAATTTGAGTGGGAAAAATTACAATTGCTGATATACGAGTTACTTTGGCACACATCAGCTAAAATTCACAACTGTTATGAAGGCCATAAAGCTCTTCTTTCAATATCTTCTGATTTACTGTGGCACCCTTTCCCCTATTCTTTAGTCCTAAACGGCTGTTTTCACAGAACTGTTATTTCCTCAACCAGTTGTCGGGGTATTGAGTGTATTCCATAGACTTCTGTGTTGCAGTTATTTAAACATCAAAACAAGCTTGTAAGTACTTCTATGTGGGGGCCACACATTAGCAGGTACTTAAGCTTTAAAATGATTCTAACTGCTCCCTAGAGCTTTCTTTGCAGTCCTCAGTGTAGAGAAAGCTTAAAATTGGGTTGAAAACATGCCAGTAGCTCACTACCTGGCTTCTAATAATTCACTTCTAAACCAAGAACACCAGCTTCAAAGAATGGATCACTGCTTACCTCAGGAACCTTAACTAGACTCATATTGTAGAATTCTTCAAATAGTATGCTTACGGCTCAATATTTTTTGAAGTTACAGTTGAAATCTTTTAGTTTCCCAAGCTAATTAAAAAAATACCTGAGATTTTGTTTATACACTTGGCATAGTTCTTCCCAGATTCGGTTCCACTCAAATCCCTGATATCCAAATTATTTTTTGAAGTCTAAGAAAAAAGAAGTGGGATCAAAAGGACTTGGATATTACTAGTAAGAGACAGGAGATGTGGACTCAATGTTTGAGTGACCCATGTGGCTGGCTTCGTGGTGGACCATGGACTGAGACAGAACACATGTTTTGGGGAGGCAAGAGGATTTTCATTTTAGACATGTCAAGTTTGAGCTACAGGAGGTATAGGTTGTCAAGTGGTTGAACACACATGGTAACGGATGACAGTGGACACGATAGTCCAGAGAAGTGAAGGTCTAAGCCCAAACCCAGAGAAAAGGCATGAATTTCATGACTGTAATCCTATTAAGAATAGCAAAATGCTCACAATTACTTTTTCTGAATTTTGTAATTTGCAAAAATGTTTACTTTTGTTAAATATTTCAGGCAATTTTAGGATATCCATAGGATTATAAATCCTAAAAATAGGAAACTTCAATACTTTAATGGGACATCAAGAGGATGCTCATCCCATGAGCCCATTTAAACCTCATCTATGCTACTATAATGCTCCAGCATCAGGCAAGTTAAACCTCACAGCCAGTTTCCTGATTTGCACTGTAGGAACAGCATTTAAGAAAATAACGCATGAACAGAGGAGTGCCTGGGTGGCTCAGGCGATTGTACACCTGACTCCTGATTTTCCTTGGGTCATGATCTCAGGAGTTGTGGGCCCCGCATTGTGCGGAGTCTGCTTGAGATTCTCCCACTGCCCCGCCCCAAGCACTCTTGCTCTCTGAATTATTTTTAAAGACTTTGACAGAGATAGAGCACGTAAGCAGGGGGAGCAACAGGCTCCCCGCTGGGCAAGGAGCCTGATGCAGGCTCGATCTTGACCTGAATCAAAGGGAGACACCTAACTGAGCCACCCCAGGTGCCCCTAAAATAAATTTTTAAAAATAAAAAAATAAAGCATAAAGAGTCTAGTAGCTGAACAATGTTACCCACTATTGTGCCAACAGGGGTTTGCCTAAATAAATTTGCTCTACTCATATGACATGCTTTTCTCTAAGTTAACATAAATGTATTAAGCTAACATTTACATATAAACATTAGTATAGCTCTGTATTAAAAGAAATTCCAAGGACTGTATATAAAATACAGTTCTACAGATATAACCTAAATGTTAACATAAATACTGGGTCTTTTTTTTGACCTGTTAATCTAAAATATAATTAAAAGACTTCTCTTCAAAACCGCTTAATATAAAGACCAGTATTTCCAAAATATTTAAGAATATTCAAAGTTTACTCTAGCCTAATGTCAAGAGGAAGGATGTATTAATTGGCAGAACTTACTGTTTCCCAAATTAAGTTACCTGCCCACATACAAAGCACCCTGTTATCAGTATTTTTGGGCGGTAAAACCCAGATGTCTTTTGGAAAAGCTCTAATATGCAGTCAGTTATGAACCACATTCATCAACGCTAAGATCTCCATGTATTTAGTTAATACAATTCAGTTTTCAAATGATGTCAAGTGATAAATGCTTCAGTGACAGGAGATACAATGAAAACAGGATACACCACCCACCCGAAGGATATTCATCTCATTTTGACTACTCTACTTGAAAGGTGGACAAAATTTCGTAGCACAACTCTATTCTTAAAATACATGGGTATTATGAATGAAAGTCAACAAGATTTAACAACTGATAATCAATTTATTAAAAAGGCTGATTTAAGCATCTGCAATGGTGACTTCAACCTCAACTCCTGGCTCAATACTGATGGAAGTAATCTGCTTAACAATCTCAGAAGGACTGTGCAAATCAATGAGTCGCTTGTGGATCCTCATCTGAAAACGATCCCAAGTCTTAGAACCTTCACCACAAGGAGTTTTTCTTGTAGTGATTCTCAGAGTCTGCAACAAAAGACAAAGAAAACCAAGCATTTATGGTTTTATGCTTATCCCTAGGACATCTACAAAACCATTACTCTCACTTATTTCATTTCAATACTTCCCACAGTATCATTCCTTTTCACCTAAATCAACATCAATTGGACAGTACCCTTACAAAAGCATCATACCCCACCCGAGAAAAAGAGCAGCAAAAGGTTCAACAGTTATCTGTGAAGATCAGGTACTTAATATGTACCGAATTCTACCAACAATTTTTCTTTCAGTTTTTGTTTTTCCCACCCCTTCGATTTATTTCACCTTGGTAGGCATCCGAACCGGTCCTTTCACTTTGAGATTCTTTTCCTTTGCGCCTCTGATCAAGTCAGCACATACTACAGAAAAATAAAAGCATCTTTCAGTTCGTTCAAAACAGCCGGAAATCGGCGTTAAGAAATTTTAATTGATGCTGGCTCAGAATAGCGTATAAAACTATCATCATTATTCAACACAGTAATTGTCTCCTCATCGCCAACAAGGATTTAAAAGACACACTAACAATTAAGCATAGATCATTTTTCCTTTAAGCTAAGCAGTTTGTCACTTGACTTCTGAATCAATCTTGTATAACAACAAAGCCAAACTCATTTTTTTTTCTTCCCCAAAAGTCTCAACCTGAAGATATGGTACTGACCCTTTTCCAAAGATTTTACGTTGCGGCTGGTGAGAGTAATTCTAATTCGGTGAATCGCCACCTCCGGTTCCACGGGTGTCTTTCCGGTGTCTTTAAACGCCTATTATCACACAAATGGAAACAGGATTTTTTTTTTTTTAAAGCCTAAAAACGACATTAAGAGACTTCCTAAGCTGCTCCACCATTTCACGACGCCCTTCACTGGACAGGCGAGGCTCGTACTGCCACCGCTTCCTCCCATCCCGGAATCCGTCCCCAGAAGGGACCGTGTCCCTACGCGTCCCCATCCATGAGGCTCCGGCCCCCGCCTCACCATGGCTGCGGCGCGGCTTCCTGACCGACTTGTTCCTCGATGAGAGCGAACAGCGGTGAGTCAGGAGCAGGAGCGGGGCGCTCAAAAGCTCCGCTGTAGCTGCTACCGCCGCTTCCTCAAAGAGGAAGACGTGAGGCCTGCGTGGCGCTTATATAGCTGCGCTCGTCTGCATCCGGGTCCCGCACGCGTCTTCGCGCTGCCCCGGAAGAGGAATTGCCCTGAGGGCTTTGGAGGCGGCTGCGCGAGAAGGGTGGGAGCACCCGTGGAGTTGGCGGGAAAGGCGTGGCTATGGGCGCCCCCTTTCGGACCGGCGGAGTTAGAGCCCCGCGAGGTGGCGTCCCCGCCAGGGCAGTTACCGTGGTCCTTTGGCCACCTTGAAGAGGTGACAGGGAGACTACGAACTAAAACCTGAGAAACTCCTCTTCCTGGTGCACCTACCCCTGGCCTCTGCAAAGTCAAAACGACTCCTGTGGTTTTTACAGTGCAAATGTTGCTTCCTATACAAACCGAATCACTCGTTCTCTGAGCAGGTGGGTAACTTCTGAGTTTAACTCACGTGAATATTAGGAAAAATGACTGACAACCTGGGCGTGTTGTTTTAAACCTTTTTCATAGCCTGAAATACATTTTCGTGATATTTCGCCTTCTGGCTTCCCCGAGCTGCAGATGCATCTAATCAGTTTCCAGAAAGCACCTGAATTTGGGTTCTTTGCCTCCGGGAAAGCGACGGCAAAAATGCCTGGCTGCTGTGCATCCGGAGGCCCATCCTGGAGACCCAGGCCGTCTCCCTAACTCTAAAACATGTTATCTCCTCTCTGTTCGGATAAGGCAATGTCGGATAAGACCCTTTAAGATCTCCGTAATACTGGGTGTATGGGACAAAGTACAGTAGAAAAACCAAGAGCGGTCAACTGACTTGGATAGCCAGGAGAGAGACCATTAAGGAGGACACATATACTTAAAGATGACAGAGTGGTTAAGTAGAACGAAATAGGTAAGACTGGTTTTGGTACAGGACAGAAGGAAGAGTAAATAACCTCATTATTTTACAGGTGAATTGCTGAGTGCAGAAGAGTTATTTGCTCAGACACACAGAACTGGTGAAGGACAGACCTCTGATCCCTCCCATTAGGGCTTTTTCTTGAGCCTTTCTCTTCTGCTCCTTGAAAGGAAATTATACTTAAAACTTTTATCAAATAATAGCATGAACTTATTTGTTTGGTGATAATTGGGCATAGCTAATAGCTGGCTTTCTTTGGCTCACAAAAATATGTATACTAGTTTTTCTGCCATTTATTTAAATGATTTAAATATTAAATTTTGTATATTTCTAGTTCAGATATTCTATAGTGTCAGCTGGCTGTAAAAACCATATTAGTAGAATTTGCAACAAAAAATCTGAAAACCTGCATTCTTAGTTTACAAGCTGTAACCTAAATGAGACTTCTTAACTTAGGGCTTTAACTTATTGCTATGGCTTCCAGTAAGAATGCTTGAGAAGTGTACTTGTGATTTTTTTTTTTTTTTTTTTTTTTAGGAACAAATCTGGTACATCTATTCTTAGGTTTCTCTTCCCCTTCAAGTACTTGAGAAAATGGTGAACAAATTAACTTCCTTGACCTTAGAAAAGAATTTCAGTATAGAAAAAGGCTAAATGTGGCACAGCATGTATGGGAAAAATTGTTGGTGTGACTAGAACTAAGGAAACAGCTGGTTGAGATAACAGAAAAATGTAATGAAAGCATTACTATTTTCAAATTTATGCTTTAGTAGAGACATTTTGTTGTATTTTTCTCTTGAAAGTTAACTGCTCCTGTGGGCTCCACATTTTCATTAAGAAAGTAATGTTCTAACACATCGTAAGATATTAGAGAAAAAGTAAAAATTAACAATTTATCCAAAAGAAGAAGAGAGTATGCTATCCTTAATTCCTTAGACCAATTACTAGATATATATATCCTTTGATGACTTAATCAAAGGATATGCATATTATAAGATTATAAGTACTTTGCTGTTAAGTAAGTTAGCCTTTGGGAAGGTTATACCCAAATAGATACTTCCTCTGGCAGTGTAATGAAGATTTTGCTGTGAAAAGGTGGAATTAAATATCCGTTTCATTTTAAAATTAAAAAATATTCTTAAGACCATTGCAAACTTTGTGTTTTCAACGTATTTATCCATAGTCTTCCTTCACTGATTTTTGTAGGTCTTTTAAAATGATCTTGTACAAATTCTTACTGTAGGTATTTGTTCCTTTCTGTGGACAGCCATCTACTGGTCTTTTGCTGCAATGACAGTGTCATCCTACTACTTACAAAAGGAAATTAACAGAAGTTAAAAACTACATAATTCATGGTACACGTTATTAGTAACACAATAAAGGCAAATTTTCCAAAGGAATGTGTCAAGTGTCTATATAGACACTATTTTATTTGCAGAATTTTTTATCTAAATAACTTTGTGCTAAAATAAAGAACAAAGTCTGAAATTTAAGGATAAAACCCAGAAAGAGTTTAAAACTCTCTCGTGGTTACCCATGTAGTATTGGTAGGAGGGTGAAATGTGGAGGCAATTGCATGTGGTTTACAAGGATTACATGTGGGGACTTAGAACAGTACTGGGTACCTGACAGTAGCCAGCACTGTACTAATATCAATTTGTTTGGTCCTCACATCAACCCTGGAACATAAGTGGTGTTATTTGTATTTTATACATGAGAAAGCTAAGGTTAGGTGGCCTGCCCAAGGTCACAGCAAAAGCTGGTGTTTGAACCTCTGCAGTCTAACTCCAGAGTTTACATGCTTACCGCCTGTACTATGGTGTCTTTCACTATATATTAGCTCTTACCATTATCATTAGTAGCTGTATTTACCTGTGAGGTATAAAATCCTATTATGTGATATAACATAGCATAGCAAGGCTCTCTGTATTTTACTTTAGTTGAGGTTAGAAATTTTATTGAGCTACTAATATGTATCCATTGTAAGACTGAATCCTTATTTTTTAACTCATTTTTTCGGTTTGAAGTTCTGTAGATACTCAATGCCAGTTAACTCTATTTGCTCATTAAAATTGTTTCACTAAAGTGAGCAATGGAACAGAACTAGGGACACAGATCTTTTCATTGAGAATGATTCCTATTTAACTCACATTGGGTTGGTAATTTTTAATCATATTTAACTGCAGAGCTCACAGAATTCTCTGTAGTGGTAGGAACTGAATGTCCTACCCACCAGGCCTCATAGTACTTCTTTCCCCCCTTTCTTTCTCCTGTTCCCAGGCCTGCAGGCCTAGAGATTCTAACATTTTTGAAATGCAATCTGAAAAATTGGTCTACTTCCTTTACGTAGTGCCATTTCCTAGTTTTAGCAGATAATCTGCAGAGGACTCCCATGGTCACACTTTTGTGATCCTGATATCATGCAGGGGAGCCAGGGATAGATTTACCTATCAATAATTTTTCCCTCTGAGGTTGTGTTTTCATATTGTATAGAATTGGTACAACTTTTTAGAAAATACCATTTACCTCCCTTTACGAGAAGATCGGAACCTATTGCTTTCACCACACACTAATTCTGCTGCATTGCTTGTGTGGTGGACAGCCTCAAATATGGCCCCCAGGGATCTCCACCACCTGTTATTCATGCCCCTGTGGAATCTCATCCTCTTGAGTGTGGAAATGTGTGACTTGCTTTAAACACTAGAATTTGGCAAACGTGCCTGGATGTCACTTCCATGAATAGATTAAATAGGGTTCTATATAAATATAGGTTCTATAGACTCTCTCCCTTGCTAGTTTTGATAAACCAAGCTGCCATATTGGGAGCTGCTGTAGGGAGAGGACCGAGGAAATGAGGGTAGCAAGGAAACAAGGGTAGCCTGTAGCCAACAGGCAGCACAAACTGAGGCTTCCAGTCCAACAGCCCCCAAAGAACTGAAATTCTACCGACAACCATGTGACTTTGGAAGCAGATCTCTCCTTGGTCGAGCTTTCAGATGAGACCTCAGCACTGGCACCCCTTAAATATTACACCTGAGGTGAGTACCTCCCAAGACCTTATGCAACCTGGTCCTGGCTCTGATGGACACATGTAGGAGAGGCAGCTGTAGTGCAGCAAAGGGGACACTGACAGGAGTTGTGAGGACATGCTTAAGTCCACTGCTAGGTCAGCCACCTCTCAGGAGTCATCCCATCTACATGGGCCTTAGTTTTCTCATTGTAAAAGGAAGGTGCTGGACTATGTGATCTTCCCACTTTGAAAGAATAAACAAATACAAAATAAAACAAATCCAAGAATATCTCTTTACCACCAACATATAGCCAGACATTCAAGATGGCTTCTGCCTCCTTTGTCCCTCCTTCCTGCTCCCCAATACCAGAGGAACTAGGTATAGAATCCACAGGGGAGGGGATTTGAAATAGTGGAGGAGACTCCCCTCTCCCCATTTCAAATCCTTTGATCTCAGGTGGCCATTCATCTGATTTATCCTCAGTACATGACCAAGATGTTATTATTACTAGTGCTAACTCTCACTCAAGAATGCTGCAGTTTGGATTTTAAATGTTACAGTTTCTTTACTCAAGCATAAGTCTACCTGGTGATAGCGAGGACAAAGCTTTGAATTGGATCAATGTAGGGTTTCAAACTGAGTTGGACTGAGTTTTAATAATCTGAAGTTACCAGAAAGTCATTGACTCTTTCTTAGATTTTAATTAAGGGGTGGGAAAAGATGAGTGACACAATGCAGTTGAAACCAGTAATTAGAAGAAAAAACTTTTCCATGTTTATACCCCACTAGGTGGGACTCATCAAGAAATTAATTGATTGGTAAGAAAGATCCTCCATGTTCTGAGATTATTTTTTTAAATTATCCCATGGTTTCTTTCAGTAATTTTATGATTTCATTTTGGAATGTATTTAGAATTTTATCAAATGCCTTTGTAGTAGCTAAGTAGGTGTTCATATGTTTTTTAAATCTATTGATATGGTGAACAAATTTCTTAATATTGAGCCTCTTTTGCATTTCTGGAAGAAATACCTTGACAAACATATTACAAATGAGATTGTTTTTAAGGTGTGTGTGTGTGTGTGTGTGTGTGTGTGTGTATTAATATGCTGGCATCAAAGAAACAATTTTGGAAGCTTTCCTTCATGCTGTGAAAAGTTTATACAGTAGTGTGGTTACATGTGTCTTAGACTGGTAGAATGCATGTTTTATTGAGAGGTAACTATAAACTATAATTTCTTATATGGTAATTAATTTGCCTTGATATCTTTGTTCTGGGGTAAATTTCAGCAATTTCTAATTTTCTAGAACAGTGATTCTCAAACTTTTCATTCTTAGTAACTCTTTATTTGCTTAAAAATTATTGAAGTCCCCAAAGAGCTTTTGTTTATGTGGCCCTGTGTCTATTGGTATTTGCTATATTAGAGGCTAAAAATGAGGAAGTCTAAAAACAGTTTTTAATTTATTTAAAAATAACAAACTTGTTCATTGTTAACATATTTTATGAAAAATAACTATTTTCATTGTTTTTATAGTTTTGCAAATCTCTTTAATGTCTGACTTAATAGAAGAAAGCTCAATTTTCATATCTGCTTCTGCATTCTTTCTGTCACAATATGTTGCTGTGGTTGAAGTATGTGTAGAAATTCTGTGTGAGCACAGATTAGAAATTGGAAAAGGGAGAGGATTTCAATAACCTATTCAGGTATTTGTGGATATTCTTCTTGGATGCACTCACACTAAGTGGTAGTTTCTTAAAAATTAGGTACAATGAGACTCTGAAACCATATCAGTGGCCTTTCTGTACACTCTTATAATAACATCTATTTATCTCTCTTGTACATTGAATGGATCTTTTTCCCCTACTCATGCATGATTTTGAAGTATCATGCATTGGTCACTTGGAAAATACTGGTTCACGGACTTACACAGATCTTCTAAATGTTGACATATTTTACTATAAAATATTTTAAAAATTAGATTTCTGAACATCATTACTCATGTTGTCAGAAAAGTCTTTTAAGTATTGGAAAGGTGTGAAGTCCATGGTGGCAGACACAAGTTTTCCAAAGTCCTAATTTTTGCTTGAAAGCTCAAATTTTATCATTGGCAATTGGCTGTTAATTGTTTTCCTTGAAGTGACAGGCTCACTTTGTTCATTTCTCAGGAGATGTCTAACAAATACACATGTCTGCATTACCACAGTTTGTTTTTCAAGTTTTTTTTTTCCAGTAAAATTGATGTTTGATGAAAAAGAAGCTGATTCAGCTTGCAATTCAATCTCACAAGTGCTTTTCCTCAAAACAGACATCATGCCTCAGTAGGCACCAAAACCACTTTATGTCTACTTCCAATTTGAACACACAGAATATTAAAAGGAAAGGATCAAGATGTAGTAAAATTTATCAGTTTTACTGCTTTTTTAGCATTCATCTAAAATTGTGGTTTTTTACTCTGAGTGAATTAAGTTTAATTCATATATTTTAGAGCCATTTAGAGTATTTTATTTTCTGTGAATAATCTGTTCATATCCTGTATCCATGTCTATTAGGTTATAGGTTTTTATTCAGAGATTTGGTAGGAGCTCTCTGTTATGCAGATTAGCTCTTCACTTGTGATCTGAGTTGCAGATATTATGTTTCAGTTTGTCGGTTGTCTTCTAATTTTGCTAATGATGGTTTTTACCATGCATTTTATTTTTTGTTGTCAAATTAGTTATACTTTTATTCCTTTGGATTTGGGGTCATTTTTGTCTCTCACAACTTCCTTTTTAAAAATCCTCATGGCTTTTCACTGATGCTTCTGAGGTTTTATTGTTTATTTCTTTCATCCTTCTGAGATTTTTCTGATCTAAGATATTAGGTGAATTTAAATTATTTTTTCCAGATGTACTTAGTTGTTTCACTTAAAAAAACTTAAGATTTCTTGATCTCTATTGTAGACATCTTGTATGGAAAATAATTTGTCAACACTCATTTGCTGAACTGTGAATGGTGTATAGTGGTGTGCCATGTGCTGTATACTTCTTCATATGGTTATCTTTATCTTACCCTATCTCTATCTTACCAATGTTGAGACTTAAAGTAGTGGTTGAAATAGAGCCTACTGATGTGCATTATTTTTGTTTTTCATTTTTAATGGATTTGTTGAGGTGTAATTAACATACAGTAAACTGTATGTGTTTACTAATTTTTTTTTTAATTTCAAATGTACTCACTTCCTGGCACTATCCACAAAGGAGACCAAGGGGCATTCACAATGCAATAACAATGAACACAACTAATACCTGTGTTGTGGTGTCTAAATACTATTCCTCACTACAATAATCCCAGGCTCATTGGAGGAATGCCTGATTCTGGATATGGCAGGAATTTACAAGATGAGCTTGGGACAGCTTGTGTCACAAAGCAAGGAAGATTAATGGATTATGTCAAAAGAACAAGGGCCAATATGAAGAGGCTTCCATTAGTTATGTGACAATTTGAGCATCAAAATAATAATGACTAGAATTGATAGACATTATGTATATAAAAAACAATTAATTTACAGTGATACCAAAAGAGAGAGAGAGCAAGCAAGTTGTGTGTGTGTGTGTGTGTGTGTGAGAGAGAGAGAGAGAGAGAGAGAGAGAGGGAACAAGACCATAGAGGCAGAAAAGAGAAAAATAACTCTAAGAACTCACTGGATGCCTAATAATTAACTAAGGCGCTAATGCCTTATTGTGAAAATAAGAAATTAGGAGCAAAAGTTAAGCATTTATTTTGATTTTCTTATACATACTGTATTTCCACCAAATAGTTCTATTTTCAAACAGAACTTCAAATAATAAATAGGATAGAAATGATAAAATTAAGATAGCATCATTTTACAATTCTTAATTAAATAATTGAATCAGGCAACACGTAATGGATAGAACCATTACAGGAGAGAAAGGTCAAGGGGAACCTCACAATGGAGAGATTTACTGAACCCGTTGATCCATCTTAGCATCTCTCAAGGTGGAAAAAGCATGTGCTTCTCCCGGAGTAAAGTACACAGCACTACATAGGAAGTGTTCTTCCTCAAGAAGTTGAACCTGAATTTAGTTAAGGCTCTAAAACTAAATTCCACTTACAAACAATATGAAGGATAGTAGAAAGAGACACCACAAGGAATCCCAAGGCAAATCTGGCATGTGAGATATTCTATAGAAAAACTGACCTGTTTCTGAAAATACACAGACAAGGAGGGTGGGCTCTCTAGATTAAAGAATACCTAAAAGTAATGTGTACACCTTATTTAAATCCTGATTCATTGAACATATTTTTGAGGCAATTAGGGAAATTCAACTGTTGACAGATTACTAGATATTAATAAGGAACTATTATTAATTAAAGGTGATAATGACAATATAGTTATGTAAGAAAACATTAATACTTTTAGAGATGTTTACTAAAGGATGTAGGAATGGAATGACAAGACTTTTGTGTTTGCTTTAGGATACTTCAGCAAAGAAAAAAGTAGGAAAAAATAACTAAATGAAGCACATTCAGCAAAGCTGTGGTAATTATTAAGTCTGAAAATTGATTATACTGTCTCACTACTTTTGTCTATGTTTGAAAATGTTCATTAAAAAAACATTTTGAGATTATTTTAGAAATTAAAGCAAGTAATGATGAGGGCCAAACTAAGGTAAAGATAGTGGGGCAGGTTTGTGTTCCCAACTCCTAATAAAATGCCTGGTTTTGAACATACTAGAATTCAGAACTACTTTTAATGAGTAAATACATATTTCTTTGTCTAAACTACAAGTTACTTTGGGAAAGATGCTCTGTCTTTATAGTTTTTGTATCTTTCACATATCCTATTCATTTCTTCAACAAATATTAATTGATCACCTACTATGTGTCAGATACTGTTTGAGGGCAGATACTATTGAAGCCACATTTTCTCTCCTGGAGCTTACATTCATTACATTATGTAGTGAATGAGGATGGACTATTTTTTGGAAAGGTAAGCGAATTAAAAGAATGGTTTCATATCATATTTATTTTTTTAAAGAAAATAAAAGATAAATGGTGTAGAATAGGGAGTGACTGGGGAGTAAGTTGTGACTGTTTCTCCTTATGATAGAATATTCAAGGTAGAAAACGTTTAAGCTGAATTCCGAGTGATAACAAAGAACTAGCCATTCCTTGAGGCAGGAAGAAGCTTGATATATTTTACAGGACAGAATGAAAGATAGTGTGTCTAGGCATGGTAGATGTGGGAGAAGGGTGAAAGGTGAAGACTGAGAGGTAGTCAAGGCCCAGATCATGTTGGATCTCTTAGGTTATGACAAGGGGTTTAGGTTTCATTATGCAGGAATGGGAAGGCAATGTAAATTTTTACATTGATGTAATTTAGGTTTTTAAAACCTAAACGAGGCTGCTGCATAGAGAACTGACAACAGGAATGCGAGATATTAGGAAGCTTATACAATTGTCCAGAGAAGAGATATTAGTGGTTTGGACTGGGCCTTAGCAATATAGATGATGAGAAGTCATTGAATTTGGGATGTATTTTGAAGTAGACATGATTAGGTTTGGAAGATGGAGGAGAAAAAGAATTAAGACAACTTCTAGTTCTTGGCTAGCAAATAGGTGCATTTTGGAAACCTTAACTGAGCTAAAGGAGACTTGGAAAACAGTGGGAAATAATCACTTTGTTTTGATCAAGTTAAGTTTACATTGTTAATAGTAAATGAAGACATGGAGGAGGCAGTAGGATCTTGCTCTGAGCTCAAAAAAGAGATCAAGGCTGGAAATGTAAATTAGAGGCCATTACCGTGGAGAGGATCATGGTACTGGATAAAATCATGCAAGGAGAGTGCAAACAAAAGAGAAGAGAGCTCAGGACAAAGCCCTGGACACTCAGCATTTAGAATAAGACCAAGGAAAAGGAACCTGTGAAGTAGGAGAAAAATAGAATAATGAAATCAAGAGAAGAAGGTAGAGTATTTCAAAAAGCAATGCTCAAACTGTGTTAATGTTGCTTGGAGATCAAGTAGGAATAGAGAGAGAATCCAAAAATCAATCAATGTATTTATTACATTATATCACTAGAATAAAGGACAAAACTACATGATCATTTCAACAGACATGGAAGAAAAATATGACAAAGTTCAACATACCTTAATGATAAGAACACTCAACAAACTAGGACTAGAGTGTAACTTACTCAACATAATAAAGGACTTACATGGAAAACCCACAACCAACATCCTACCTAGTGGTGACAGACAAGCAAGATTGCAGGATACAAGATTAATATATGAAAATCAATTGTATTTCTAAACTGAAGCAATAAATAATCCAAAAATGAAACTTAAAAAAAGATTCCATTTCTAATAGTATCAAAAAGGATAAAATACTTTGGAATAAATTTAACAAAAGAAGTCAAAAACTTATAATCTGAAAATTATAAAACATTGTTGAAAGAAATTAAAGAAGACCTAAATAAGTGTAAATACATCCCATGTTCATGAGTTGGAACACTTAATATTGTTAAGACATCACTACTTCTCAAATACAAAATCAATGCAGTCCCTATGAAAATCCCAGTTGGCTTCTTTGCAGAAATTGTCAAGCTGATCCTGACACTCACATTGAAATTTGAAAACAATCCTGAAAAAGCAAAACAATGTTGGGGGACTCACACTTCTTGATTTAAAAACTTGCTACCATGCTATAGTAATCAAGACAGTGTAGTACTGGCATAAGGACTGACATATAACCCAATGGAATAGAATTGAGAATCTGGAAATAAGCTCTCACATTATAGACAACTGATTTTTGAAAAGGGTGCCAAGACAATTCAGTGGGGAGAAGGAATAGTCTTTTTTTTTTTTAAAGATTTTATTTATTTATTTGACAGAGATAGAGACAGCCAGTGAGAGAAGGAACACAAGCAGGGGGAGTGGAAGAGGGAGAAGCAGGCTCCTAGCGGAGGAGCCTGATGTGGGGCTCGATCCCAGAATGCTGGGATCATGCCCTGAGCCGAAGGCAGACGCTTAACGACTATGCCACCCAGGTGCCCCAAGGAATAGTCTTTTAACAAATGGTGTGGAAACAACTGGGTACTCATAAGCAAAAGAATGAAATTGGGCCCCTACTCATATACAAAAATTAATTCAAAATTTATCTAAGGCTAAAATGTAAGAGATAAAACTTTAAAACTCTTAGAAGAAAACATAAATCTTTGTGACCCTGAATTTGACAATGGTTTCAGAGCTGTGACAGCAAAAGCATATTCAACAAGAGAAAAAAGGATAAATTAGACTTCATCAAAATTAAACACTCTTGTACATCAAAGGACACTATCAGAAAGTGAAAAGATAATCTATATAATGTGAGAAAATAATTGCAAATCATATATCTGATAAGGGGTGTATATATAGAATACATAAAGAACTCTTACAATTCAATAATACAAGACAAATAACCCAATTGAAATATGAGCCAAGAATCTGAATAGAAAATTCTTGAAGATACACAAATGGCCAGTGAAAATATAAAAAGATGCTCAACATACTTAGCCATCAATGAAATGAAGACATAAGAATTAAGAAGACAGTTGATAACAAGTATTGGTGAAGATGTGGAGAAATCAGGAGCCCTCTTACGCTGCTGGTGGGAATGTAAGATGATTCATCTGCTTTGGAGGACAGTTTGTCAGTTCCTCAAAAGGTTATTTACTATCTGACTTAGCAATTACACTCCTGAATATATACCTAGATAAATGAAAACATATCCATGCAAAAACTTGCATGTGAGCTGGATTATTCATAAAAGCCAATGAGTGGAAACAACTGATGAACAGATACATAAAATGGTGTGTGTGTGTAATGTTATTTTAATATAATATAGAGTAGTATATGTATAATATATATAATGTTATTTGGCAATAAAATGGAATTAAGTACTGTTACATATTACAAAGGAATTTACCTTGAAAACATGAGGCCAAGTGAAGGAACCCAGTCAAAAAGACCACATTGTATATGATTCCACTTACATGAAATATCAAGACTAAGCAAGTTAGAAGAGATAGAAAGTAGATTAGTGTTCACCTAAGGGCTGGGAGGGGAAGGAAAGTGGAGTGACTGCTAATGGGTATAGAGATTTTCTGGGGATGATGAAAATATTCTCGCATTGATTATGATGATGGTTGTACAACAGTGAATATACTAAAAACCATTTAATTGTGTACTTTAAATAGATGAATTGTATATGTGAATTATATCTTAATAAGGCTGTTTTTAAAAAATGAGATAGAGAATGGACCATTGATTTCACAAAGTGGAAGCAGTAGAGTGACCTTGATATGAGATATTTTAAGGCAGTATTAGTGTGGCTTGAAGTGGGGACCAGTCTTTGAAAAACTTTTACTTTAAATGGAAGCATGTGGGTACATAAGCCATTTGTTTCATTTTATCATATTTTTTTACTTCTTAATTTTTTATTGTGATAAAAAACATAAAATTTGCCACTTAAAGCATTAAGTGTACAATTCAGTAGTGTTACATGTATTCACATTGTTAGGAACGGATCTCCAGAACTTTTTCATCTTAAAAATTTGAAACTCTGTACTTATTAACAAGTCCTCTTTTCCTCCTTTCCCAGCCCCTGTTAATCACATTCTAATTTCTGTTTCTATGAATTTGACTATTTGAGTTACCTCATGCACGTGGAGTTGTACAGTATTCATCTTTTTATGACTGGCTGCTTCACTTCACATAATGTTCTTAAATTTCATCGTTGTTGTAGCATTTTACCAGATTTCCTTCCCTTTTAAGAATAATGAATAATATTCCACTGCATATATATACCACAGTTTATTTACATGTTTATCCATTTATCTGTTTATGGACTTTTGGGCTGTTTCCACCTCTTGGCTATTGGGACTAATGGTGCAATGAACATGGTTGTGCAGATACGTCTTTGAGACCATCCTTTCAATTCTTTTGGACATATACCCAGAAGTGGGATTGCTGGATTGTAAGTTACTTCTACTTTTAGAATTTTGAGGATCCTCCATACTGTTTTGCATAGAGCCTGCACCATTTTGCAATCCTATCAGCAGTACGCTAGAGTTCTAATTTCTCCACATCCTCGAACTTTGTTATTTTGTAATTTATTTTTTTGATAATAGCCAGCCTAATGGGTGTTAGGTGATATCTCATTTTGATTTTTGGTTTGTATTTCTCTGATGATTAGTGACATTGAGTATCTTTTCATATGCTTTTGGCCATCTATATGTCTTCTTTGGGGGAAATGTCTATTTAAGCCCTCTGTCCAAACCAGGTTATTTGATTTTAGTCATTGAGTTGTATGAGTTTGTTACATATTAACCCATTGTCAGATATATGATTCGTAAGTATTTTCTCCCATTCTGTAGGTTGTCTTTTCACTCTGTTTCCTTTGATGTGCAAATATTTTTAAGTTTGATGTAGTCTCATTTGTCCATTTTTACTTTTGTTGCCTGTGCCTTTGGTATCATATCCAAGAAATAATTGCCAAGTCCAATATCATGAAGCTTTTCTCCTCCTTGTTTTATAGTTCTAGGTCTTATGTTTAGGTCCTTAATCCATTTTGAGTTAATATTTGCATAAGAGTAAGATAAGAGTCTAACTTCATTCTTTTTCATATCCAGTTTGCTCAGAACCATTTGTTGAAGAGATTGTTCTTTTCTCATCAAGTGGTCTTGGCACTCTTGTCAAACATCATTTGACCGTATATGTGAAGGTTTATTTCTGGGCTCTCTACTTTATTCTTTTGTTCTATTTGTCTATCTATGCCATTAGCACACTGTGGATTACTGTGATTTTGTAATACATTTTGAATCAGGAAGTTGTGAGGCCTTCAACTTTGTTCTGCTTTAATCAAAATTGTTTGGGTTATTTGGGGTCCCTTGAAATTCCATATGAATTTTAGGATGAATTTTTCTATTTCTGAAAATTGTCATTGGGATTTTGATAGGGATTGTGTTGATTTGTAGGTTGATTTGGATAGTATGGACAGTGTTAAAAATATTAAAGTCTTCTGATTAATGAACATAAGATGTCTTTCCATTTATTTATTCCTAAGTTCTTTCAGCAATATTTTGTCATTTTTCAGTGTACAAGTCTTTCACCTCCTTGGTTAGATTTATTCCTAACTATTTTCTTCTTTTTGATGCTATTGTAAACTGGAGTTGTTTTCTTAATTTCCTTTCCATATTGTTCATTGTTAATGTATAGACATGCAAGTGATTTTAGTGGCCATTTATTTTTAAATAAGTATTTACATTATAAAGAATACTTTGAAATTGGAAAATAAGAAAAGCTTTTAAAAAATAAAAAAAAAAGAGACATCCACAGTTCCGCAGCCAGCCCCAGAAAAAACAAAAACTTCATTCTTTTTCTACATGTTTTGAAAACGATTTGTTTATTTAAAAAAGTTATAACCAAACTGATAATTTTGGATCCTGCCCCATTCACTTAACAAGGTAGTATAGCCAATTCTATGTTGCTATAATCACCATAACATTTTTAAATCAACTGTTGTATTGCAATTTATTTAACCATTTTGGACATTTACCTTGTTTCAAATTTTGCTCAAAATAAATGGCTCTTAGTGAATGTTTTGTTAGTTAAAATACTTATTTTGTAGCATTTCCTAGGATGGAGTTCCTGAAGCATAATTACTGAATCAGTGAATAAAAATATTTTTGAGGTTCTCAATGTCTGTTGCCCACCTCCAAGGGCTTTCCAAAAATTTTCAGTAATCTCTACTGTCACCAGCAACGTGTGGAAGATTCTGTTTTACCGCAGCTTCATTAGCATTAAGAATTTTGTGCATTGTCTATTTTTAAAACACCCTATTTTCCATTTGCATTTCTTAAGGACTTGTGAGATTAACATTTTCCTATTTTTCATATTTGTCTCCTAAGTGTGTTTTTTTTTCTGTGAATCGACTTTTCAAGATTTGTACATTTCTTTATTAGACCATGGTGATATTTCATTTTTGTTTGTATGTGTTTGTTATAGAAAAAGTATTAACCTGTCAGTCACATTTTGAATAAATATTTTTCTCAGCTCATTGTGACTGCATTTTATTTATGTTACTTTAATATCCAGAAGCTATCATTTTTATGTAATTAAATGTGGCAATACCTATAGTTTTTACACTTGCTTGTAGAAAAGTTTAGAAATTGCTTCCTCCTTTGAATTTGTATTAACTATTCAATTCTGTCTTCCTCCAGTCTTACAGATGCTCTCTAATCCATCTGGAAATGATTTTGGTGTGTGGTATGTAAAGTATTTATTTAAAAAAAATATATAGTTTTAGTAAAGCTATCAGTGGTAGGCTAAAAGCTCCTCAAAAACAGGAAGCACGACTTACTCACTCTTTGGTTTCCTCCACTTTCCCAGACAGAAGACTCACTAAACACAGCCTCTGTTTCCTCTGGCTGCAGCAGCCAAGCTAGTCAGGAAAGATGGGCTCCCCCCTCCTTCCCTCTGCTCACAGACCCTAACTGCTTGTCCCCTTGCTGATGTCATGACAGCTCCCCAGGGGCTGCTGCCTCTGTTATCCCTTGCCCATGTCTACCTTCGCAGAATCAGGGAAAAGCCTACCCCAGCTGTTAGCCAGCAGCGCCCCCTGGCGCCTCTTTTTATTTTAATTGTTCTGATTTCAATTGTTCATACAACCGTCCACCCTACCCACTGGTAATTTTTCCTGGAAGACACCTCAAAAGATCTCCTTTCTCAGCCCCTAAGGTAACCTAACCTACTTGCCCTGATAGGCTTTTCACGGTAAATTTCTTTTCTATTTGAACAAACTCCTCCTCAGTTAAGGAGATGCCATTATTTTCTGGTTGTCTTTTTATCTTTTTGATAGGGAGAGGTGGAGGGATTGTGGGTGGGGGCCAGCTATTAGCCCCAGCTTCTTGATGATCTCTTCCATGAAGTCTTTGAGGCTTTGTACAAACAAAATCCCAGCCTGGCCCTCCCCCCTGCCTTCACCAATGCCTGCAGTTGTGAGTTCCAACTGCAGGTCTAACTGTGGGATCTTGTTTAAAAAAAAAAAAAAAACCAAAAACCAACTCTTTAAAATTGAATTTTTGTTGCCTAAGGAGCAATCTGTAAAATAAGGAGGTGGGGAGGATACAAATAAATGAAATCTAAAAGTAGTCCTCAAATCTAATTAAAGCCAATACTGGATAACAGACCTGTTAGAAAAATAAACTGTTTAATGTTTCTCCATCGTTTTCTTTTTTTTTTTTTAAGATTTTATTTGTTTATTTGACAGACAGAGAGACAACCAGCGAGAGAGGGAACACAAGCAGGGGGAGTGGGAGAGGAAGAAGCAGGCTCCCAGCGGAGGAGCCTGATGCAGGGCTCAATCCCAGAATGCCAGGATCACGCCCGGAGCTGAAGGCAGACGCTTAAGGATTGAGCCACCCAGGCGCCCCCATCATTTTCTTTCTTACACCCTAGTCAGGGTGCTAAGGAGTGCCAGAATGGCCAAAATATGGACAGCAAGAAATCCAGAAGACAGATCCTGAACAATTCACAAATTACATACTCAAGCCTGAAGTCGACTCTATCACAGAAACAGAATTGTCCTTGTGATCGGTAATTCTAGCTCAAGTTAATAGCAGGAAATTCTGAAAGAATTATGGAAAGATACACTTCAGTAGACAATGAGTTATATGATCTACCTATAGCAGAGTAGTGTGACCCTGTCGTGACATTTGTTTGAGAAATAGGGGAGAAAACAGGTTATTTTCTTGTCTTTTTTCCCCAATGGTTTATTCTTCAGATTATGGCAGAATCGCAATTTCTTAAGGACTTCAGTAAAGATTACTCAATGGTTGACAAATGTTTGGTCAGACTGACTGTACAGTATGTTCTAATATGATTCACTGTTCCTGAAAGGGGGAAAATCTACTTCCAGTTCTGAAGTCAGGGAAATTCTGTAACTTGACTCCTCTGTAAGGGGACTTGCTTCTGGCACTGGCTGCCATTATTCTGTCGAGTTTTTCTCTCCTTTCCCTTTAAATTTCTTCTGGCTGTACTCTATTATTCCATAGACCTTTAGGTTTTCCCTCTTTGTAATTTGATGCCCTATTCAGCAGTGTTCAGGAAGCTGTCTTGCTTTACTTTAGTCTGCTGCTTCTGCTTTCCTTAGCTGAATGGGTGGCTTGTTCCTTCTTTTAGGCTTTTCCCCTTTTGAGGGAGCCTGTATTATTTCATCATGCTATTATAAAAAAAAGTATGGATTTCACATAGTGAGTTGATTCACATGTATCAAAGTAATCAAAGAGAATATTTAGCTTAGTTACTTTAATTTTGTTTCTTAAAATTCATTTCAGAGAAAAAGTACGTTAAAATATTTCCCTATCATCCACCTTTTCCTGAGACACACCCACAGACTTATTTTCTTTTTCTTTCTCAAATTTAGTTTTACTTTTCATCAGTTATACATGAACATCAGTTAAAGAGTCAAACAGTTGCACTGGAATTATCGCAAATTTTTTTTTAAAAGGCCTCTAAGACGCCACACCAACTCTTATAGTCTTGCAACCATTTTCTTTTCTTTTTTTTAAACAATTTTCTATTATGTTATGTTAGTCACCATATAGTACATACTTAGTTTTTGATGTAGTGTTCCATGATTCATTATTTGCGTATAACACCCAGTACTCCATGTGATATGTGCCCTCCTTGATACCCATCACCGGCCTATCCCAACCCCCCACCCCCCTCCCCTCTGAAGCCCTCAGTTTGTTTCCCAGAGTCCATAGTCTCTCATGGTTCATTCCCCCTTCTGTTTACCCCCCCTTCTTTTTTTTTTTTTATTAATAATGATTTTTTATTATATTATGTTAGTCACCATACAGTACATCCCCGGTTTTCGATGTAAGGCTCGATGATTCATTGGTTGTGTATAACACCCAGTGCACCATGCAATATGTGCCCTCCTTACTATCCATCACCGGTCTATCCCATTCCCCCACCCCCCTCCCCTCTGTAGCCCGCAGTTTGTTTCTCATAGTCCATAGTCTCTCATGTTTCATTCCCCCTTCTGATTACCCCCCCTTTCTTTATCCCTTTCTTCCCCTACTGATCATTCTAGTTCTTATGTTCCATAGATGAGAGAAATCATATGATAGTTGTCTTTCTCTGCTTGACTTATTTCACTAAGCATTATCTCCTCCAGTGCCGTCCATGTTGTAGCAAATGTTGAGAACTCATTCTTTCTGATTGCTGAGTAATATTCCATTGTATATATGGACCACAACTTCTTAATCCAGTCATCTGTTGCAGGGCATCTTGGCTCCTTCCACGATTTAGCTATTGTGGACATTGCTGCTATGAACATAGGGGTGCATATGGCCCTTCTCTTCACTACGTCTGTATCTTTGGTGTTTACCCCCCCCTTCTTCTTCCCTTTCTTCTCCTACCATTCTTCCTACTTCTTATGTTCCATAAATGAGTGAAACCATATGATAATTGTCTTTCTCTGCTTGACTTATTTCACTTAGCATAATCTCCTCCAGTCCCATCCATGTTGCTGCACATGTTGGGTAATCGTTGTTTCTGATGGCTGAGTAATATTCCATTGTATATATGGACCACATCTTCTTAATCCAGTCATCTGTTGAAGGGCATCTCGGCTCCTTCCATGATTTAGCTGTTGTGGACAATGCTGCTATGAACATTGGGGTGCATATGGCCCTCCTCTTCACTACATCTGTATCTTTGGGGTAAATACCGAAGAGTGCAATTGCTGGATCATAGAGTAGCTCTATTTTTAACTTTTTAAGCGACCTCCACACTGTTTTCCAAAGTCGCTGTACCAGTTTGCATTCCCACCAACAATGTAAGAGGGATCCCCTTTCTCCACATCCTCTCCAACATTTGTTGTTCTTTGTCTTGTCAATTTTTGCCATTCTAACCAGTGTAAGGTGGTATCTCAATGTGGTTTTGATTTGAATTTCCCTGATGGCTAATGATTTTGAACATTTTTTCATGTCTATTAGCCATTTGTATATCTTCATCGGAAAAGTATCTGTTCATATCTTCTGCCCATTTTTTGATTTATTTGTTTCTTGTGTATTGAGTTTGAGAAGTTCTTTGTGATCTTGGATACCAGTCTTTTATCTGTAGTGTCATTTGCAAATATCTTCTCCCATTCCGTGGGCTGCCTCTTAGGTTTTTTTGACTGTTTCCTTGGCTGTGCAGATGCTTTTTATCTTGATGAAGTCCCACAAGTTCATTTTTTCTTTTGTTTCTCTTGCCTTTGGAGATGTGTCGTGAAAAAAGTTGCTGTGGCCGATGTCAAAGAGGTTACAGCCTATGTTCTCCTCTAGGATTTTGATGGATTGCTGTCTCACATTGAGGTCATTCATCCATTTGGAGTTTATCTTTGTGTATGGTGTGAGAGAGTGGTCAAGTTTCATTCTTTTGCATGTAGCTATCCAATTATCCCAGCACCACTTATTGAAGAGACTTTTTTCCACTGGATATTTTTTCCTGCTTTGTCAAAGATTAGTTGCCCATAGAGCCGAGGGTCCATTTCTGGGATCTCTATTCTGTTCCATTGGTCTATGTGTCTGTTTTTGTGCCAGTACCATG
>NW_024427107.1:8773712-8805226 GCF_017311325.1 Ursus maritimus
TATATATGGACCACAACTTCTTAATCCAGTCATCTGTTGCAGGGCATCTTGGCTCCTTCCACGATTTAGCTATTGTGGACATTGCTGCTATGAACATAGGGGTGCATATGGCCCTTCTCTTCACTACGTCTGTATCTTTGGTGTTTACCCCCCCCTTCTTCTTCCCTTTCTTCTCCTACCATTCTTCCTACTTCTTATGTTCCATAAATGAGTGAAACCATATGATAATTGTCTTTCTCTGCTTGACTTATTTCACTTAGCATAATCTCCTCCAGTCCCATCCATGTTGCTGCACATGTTGGGTAATCGTTGTTTCTGATGGCTGAGTAATATTCCATTGTATATATGGACCACATCTTCTTAATCCAGTCATCTGTTGAAGGGCATCTCGGCTCCTTCCATGATTTAGCTGTTGTGGACAATGCTGCTATGAACATTGGGGTGCATATGGCCCTCCTCTTCACTACATCTGTATCTTTGGGGTAAATACCGAAGAGTGCAATTGCTGGATCATAGAGTAGCTCTATTTTTAACTTTTTAAGCGACCTCCACACTGTTTTCCAAAGTCGCTGTACCAGTTTGCATTCCCACCAACAATGTAAGAGGGATCCCCTTTCTCCACATCCTCTCCAACATTTGTTGTTCTTTGTCTTGTCAATTTTTGCCATTCTAACCAGTGTAAGGTGGTATCTCAATGTGGTTTTGATTTGAATTTCCCTGATGGCTAATGATTTTGAACATTTTTTCATGTCTATTAGCCATTTGTATATCTTCATCGGAAAAGTATCTGTTCATATCTTCTGCCCATTTTTTGATTTATTTGTTTCTTGTGTATTGAGTTTGAGAAGTTCTTTGTGATCTTGGATACCAGTCTTTTATCTGTAGTGTCATTTGCAAATATCTTCTCCCATTCCGTGGGCTGCCTCTTAGGTTTTTTTGACTGTTTCCTTGGCTGTGCAGATGCTTTTTATCTTGATGAAGTCCCACAAGTTCATTTTTTCTTTTGTTTCTCTTGCCTTTGGAGATGTGTCGTGAAAAAAGTTGCTGTGGCCGATGTCAAAGAGGTTACAGCCTATGTTCTCCTCTAGGATTTTGATGGATTGCTGTCTCACATTGAGGTCATTCATCCATTTGGAGTTTATCTTTGTGTATGGTGTGAGAGAGTGGTCAAGTTTCATTCTTTTGCATGTAGCTATCCAATTATCCCAGCACCACTTATTGAAGAGACTTTTTTCCACTGGATATTTTTTCCTGCTTTGTCAAAGATTAGTTGCCCATAGAGCCGAGGGTCCATTTCTGGGATCTCTATTCTGTTCCATTGGTCTATGTGTCTGTTTTTGTGCCAGTACCATGATGTCTTGGTGATCACAGCTTTGTAGTATAGCTTGAAATCTGGCAACGTGATGCCCCCAGCTTTGTTTTTCCTTTTCAACAATTCCTTGGCGATTCGGGGCCTTTTCTGGTTCCACACAAATTTAAGGGCTGTTTGTTCCAGCTCTTTGAAAAATGTCATTGGTATTTTGATCGGGATAGCGTTGAAAGTGTAGATTGCTCTGGGTAGCATAGACATTTTAACTATGTTTATTCTTCCGATCCATGAGCATGGAATGTTTTTCCATCTTTTTATGTCTTCTTCAATGTCTTTCAAGAGTGATCTGTAGTTTCTAGAATATAGATCCTTTACCTCTCTGGTTAAGTTAATTCCAAGATATCGTATGATTTTTGGTGCTATTGTAAATGGAATCGATTCCCAAAGTTCTTTCTTCAGTCTCATTTTCCATGTATAGAAATGCAACTGATTTCTGAGCATTGATTTTGTATCCTGCCACATTACCGAATTGCTCTATAAGTTCTAGTAATTTGGGGGTGGAGTCTTTTAGGTTTTCCGTATAGAGTATCATGTCATCTACAAAGAGAAACAGTTTGACTTCTTCTTTGCCGATTTGGATACCTTTTATCCCTTTTTGTTGTCTGATTGCTGTTGCAAGGACTTCTAGTACTATGTTGAATAATAATGGAGAGAGTGGGCATCCTTGTCGTGTTCCTGATCTTAAGGGAAAGGCTCTCAGCTTTTCCCCATTGAGAATGATATTCTCTGTAGGCTTTTCATAGATGGTTTTTATGAAATTGAGGAATGTACCCTCTATCCCTACACTCTGAAGGGTTTTAATCAGGAAAGGATGCTGTATTTCGTCAAATGCTTTTTCTTGCAACCATTTTCAACTCCCTTTTGCTATTGGTTTTAGTATCTGTGTCTGTGCCTGGAAGTAGTGTACTTATGCGGACATTTCTTGATTTTTTTCCCCTTAGTTTTAGGAATTACATATTGACTTCTGTCTTCAGAAGATTAGGATTTAGTTTTTTTCCCCACTCCTATCTCCAGTACCTATAGTCAAAATACCTCTCCACTGGTCCTTCCTTCATTGTTATGACTTTGATTAGGTCAACATACAATGTTGCATTATTAGAGCTACATAAGGCTATTTTGAACTGAACCATTTATTATTCCATATTTGCTTTTCTTGTATTGCCCAAATATTTGTGTCCCCTGAAGTTAATAATTTTTTTTGTTTCATTTGCTTTGTTTGCTCTGTCCTCATCAGTTAACCCCAAACTCTCCTCAAATTGTGGAAATGTTCTTGCAATGTACTTAAACACAGATTTTCATTAGTTTCATCTTCTTGAGTCTTCAGCCTGCTCTAATCTGTGTCACTGCATGATTGACAGCTTGTGATCTTCAGTCACCACCATCTTTGGAGATTGTAACTATTTCTTGGATCCCGTATTTTCTTCTTTTTTGGTTTATACTTTAGTGGAATACCTCCTCAAGTAGTTATCCCAAGAAAGAGTACACAGGAGTAAATTTTTGAGATCTTGCATGCCTGGAAAATATTTCAGTCAGATGCACATTCACTCAATAGTTTGGCTGGGCATAGAATTCCAAGTTGGAAATGGTTTTCCCTCAGAAGTTTGGAGTTGGCAGCCTCTATTGTCTTTTAGGATCCTTGTCTTTTGTATGTGATTTTTTGGGGGGAAGGTTTTAGGACTTTCTCATTGTCCCTACTGTTCTAAAATTTTATGGTAATATGCCTGTGTGTACTTTGTTTTCATTTGTTGTCTGGGCAATCAATCCTGCATCTTTTCAGTCTGGAAACTTTTGTTTCCTAAATTGTCGATAATCTTCTCCTGTTTTCCATATTTTCTTTTCTTGCAATGTCTATTATTTGGATATTAGACTTTCCAGACTAACCCTCCATTGTCTTGTCTTTCTATTTTTAATCTGTTTTTGTCTATTTTCTGAAAGATTTACTTATCTTTATGTATCCATTTTTCTAATGAATTTTACATTTATGTTAACATAGCTTTGACTTCCAAGAGCTCTTTACTATTTTCCAGGGTTTAAAAAAAAAAAAAAACACCTATTTTTTTCATGTTGCTAATAGCTCCTTATATATATACATGTCTTTGAGGATAGTTAAGGTTTTATTGATCTTACTCTTTCATATTCAAGACTTTCTTTAAAAATAAGCTAAGCTTCAAAAAAAAAAAAAAGTAAGCTGAACTATCTGCTCCTATTTAATAATAGGCACCAAAAAGCTCACTGGTAACTCTGTACATGTGGATGGACCATTAAGAATGAAAGCCTCACTGTAGGATATTCTCCACTGTTGGATTATTTGTATTTCTTGGACTATTCACATTTTTTTGCCTATAGAGTATTAGCTCAGTTGCCAGATTCTGTGAACTTAAACAACTGATGCTAAGACCTTTGGGCATTCTATGCTACCACTCAAGTTGTATCTCCGTTTCCTCTACTGCTGGCTCAGGATTAAGCTTTCTGGAGCATTCTGAACTTGCCAGTTTCCAAGATTTTGTTTCTATAATTTGCTCTCTCATTCTCTTTGCCCTTATGAATTAATGCTTTCAAAAATTCATCAACTGTCAATATGGAGCTCTTGGAAGGAGAAGAGAGAGATAAATGAGTATGTTTTGCCTTTTATCATTCATTGGAAGTTCCAAAATTTTCAGGATGGTCAGGTAATTTTAAATTTTAGAAATGTATTTAATATACCAATAATGAAATCTATACCCACAAAATCTTAAATTAAATGTAGTATTGCATGACCTCTTCAACTAGAATGTAATATCAAATCCTGGGTCTGTGTTTGTGCCTGGGCTTTCTCATGCTGTGCCTGCCATGGTGCTGAGGATATATTGGATGATGAAATATAGCCTTGCTGAATATGTGAATACATGGATAAGAATGATTTTTATGATCAGATTTGTGTGTAGGAAAGGAATAAGTGTAGACTATAACCATTTTCTTTTTTTCAGCCCTGGGCACCATATACTTCTCAGATATCTTTTCTTTTCCTTTTAAAAATCATCCTCAACTGCACTATTCTACTATTTGTACAAAGTAATGCCTTAAATAGTAATTTTCTTGGTTGATTTTTATGAATTAGGTAAAACAAATTGTTTAAACATTTGAAATAATGAAGCTAGAGTAGGGTATTCCCTGCGCTTACCACCATCCTAGGTGCTGGAGTGAAATGGTAGAGGACATGGGTTCTGACCCTTCCTTCAGCAGTATGACCCTAGGTAAGTTCTTAATCTCTCTGTGTCTGTCTCCTCAATATTTAACAAAGAAATAGCAGTAAATATAGGAAATAATAATTGTAAATATGTTAAAGAGTAGTTGTGAGGATTTAATTTGATATCTATGTAAGACACTGTACAGTTCCTGGTACGTAATGCTCTCAATAGACTTTAGCTCTGATGTTGATGATTTCTCTAAGCAATAAAGATAGTAATTACAGGAGTGATGGGTGCTGTGGAGATGCAGAGTGTGACGGGAATGTTTATCAGAGGATGTAACTTAACCTGGGTGAGCTTTATTTAGTCCTTTTCCTTCAGAGGCCATGGCCCTCGCAGCTCCTCTCTGCTTTGAATCTGAGAAAGGTCAGAAAGAAGTGAATTTCCTGGCAAACTTAAAAGCAAGTTTACCATAATTTTATTGGCTCAAGGGAAGCTGGATGAAGAGAGCATTTAGGTGAGAGGATTCAAGGTGGTCTAAGGCAAACTTGTACAGATTGAGGTTTGACTTTATTTTTAAATATTGTTACTATTGTTACTAAATGGTACCTTTTTAAAATAGACAATGCATTCATATGGTTCAAATATAAATTAATAGAAGGGATATGCAGCAAAAACTCTCATTACCATTCCTGCTCCATCCATCTCTTTTCCTACCACAGGTAATAATTTTTATTTTGTTTTTCCTTCTAGAGTTCTTCTACAAATACAAAGAAACATGAATATATATTCTTATTTTCCTTCTTTCTTTCACAAAAGGAAGTATAGCGTGGCATACTGCTTTTGTTATTGTCTTACACCTTGCTTTGAATTTAAAAATACACTATGCAGATTTCTCAGTAACAGTAAAACATTTATTCTTTTTGTTCACATGCAGAGTGTTTTAGTATATGGTTGTATCATAATCTAACCAGTTCTTATTGAAAGGTACTGGACTTGCTTCTAATCTTTTGCTATTACAAAAATGCTGCAATGAATAAGCTTGTTCATATATCTGTGGGTATATCAACAGAATACATTTCCAGAAGTAGGATTACTGAATCACAGGGGAAATGATTTTGTAATCTTTTTTTTTAAAGGTTTTATTTATTTATTTGACAGAGATAGAGACAGCCAGCGAGAGAGGGAACACAAGCAGGGGGAGTGGGAGAGGAAGAAGCAGGCTCACAGTGGAGGAGCCTGATGTGGGGCTCAATCTCATAACGCCGGGATCACGCCCTGAGCTGAAGGCAGACTCTTAACCACTGTGCCACCCAGGCACCCCTGATTTTGTAATCTTAATAGATGTAACCAAATTACATTCCATAAAGTTTATTACAGTTGTACTTCCACTAGCATTATCTAAGAGGACCTGGTTCCCCATGCCTCACCAACGATATTTGCCAATTTTTTACATTTTGGTGATCTATTTTCAATTTCTATGATGGAAAATGGTATCTCAGAGTAGCTTTAATTAGGAATTCTCATATATTTAAGGACTATTCATGTTTCTATTTCTGTGAACTCATTGTTCATCCTTTGTTTTTTTTTCTTATCAAATTCTAAGAGCTTTTTTTATGTTAAGGAGATTAGCTCTTTGCTGTGATTTGAAGTACAAATACTTTCCCCCCAGCTTGTTATTTCTCTTTTGACCTTATCTATATTGTTAATTTTTTCCCATGTAGATATGTTCCTTCTTTTTGTAGTTGAGAATACCAATTATTCCTTTCATGGCTTTGGAAAGACTTTCCCATTCTAATGTTATAAAGGAGTTTATTCTCCACCCCCCCACCCCCGGTAGTTCTCATTAGTTCATTTTTTATTCTTAAATCTTTGACTCATTGAGAATATATCCATATGTTGTGAGATTTAGACCTAATTTTAGTTCCAGTTGGCCACATAGGTGTCCCAACATAATTGCATTGAAAAGTCCATCTTTTCTCCACAGATTTAAGAAACCATCTTTATTGTATACCAAATTCCCATATGCATTTGTCTTTTTCTGGACATTCTTTCTCTTTGAATGGTCTGTGTGTTCATATGTCATACCACAATATTTTTATTACTTAGATTTTATACTACATATTAATGTTTGATGGGGTTAGTGCTTCCTTGTTGCTTATCTCTTTCTGGATTTTTCTGGCTCTTTTTGTTTTTTTATTTTTCATATGAATTTTAGAGTCAGCTTGACTGATTTCCAGTTGGAGATACACACACACATATATTAAAAATTGGAATCATTTTGAAATTATAAGTTAATTTAGGAAGAATAACCACCTTCGTAGTAAGTCTTCATTTTGTTGGATGCCTCTTATGTTAAGTGTTTTAAAGTCTTCCCCATAAAGATTTTGCACATTTTTATTAAACTTATACCTACATTTTTTCTCTTTAATTGTTTTATTTTGAAAGAATTCTAAACTTATAGAAAAGTTGCAAGAATGACACAAAAGTCTCCCAAATTCTCTTCAACCAAGATTCCCCCAATTGTTAAATTTGACCGCATTTACCTTATCATTCTCTTTATCCTGAACCAGTTAACCAATTGAGAGTAAGTTACAGATATGGACACCTCATTACCCTTTTGATATTTCAGTGAGTGTTTCTTAAAAACAAGAACACACTCCAACATAACTGCAGTGTAACTATGGAAATCAAGAAATTGATATAATCTAGAGACTCCATTCAAATTTTGCCAGTTGTCCTAATAATGTCCTTTATGGGACCATGATCCAATTCAAGATTATGTGTTATATAGGATTGTCATGTCCTTTTCAGTCTTTCCTTGATAGTTTTGAACTACACCGGCCAGATTGGGTTTGTATGTTGTTCCCTCGATTTGAATCAGGTTCTATATCTTTCTCAGGAATATCACAGAAATGGTGCAATGTTTTTTTCAGTGCACCATATCAGGAGGCACATGATGTCAATTTATCCCATTGCTGGTGATATTGACTTGAATAAAATAGCTTATATCTATCTACATCACTTGCAAAATAATGTCAGCAGTTCTCCTCCACTGTAAGGATAATAATAAGTATTTTATACTTATTAGCAATTTTGTTGTAAGGTAGCACTTTACTTCTCCCTTATTTGGTTAATTATTCATGTTAGTATGAATCCTATTTCATTTACTATGATTATTTGTTCCTACTTTACTTGCTATTATTATTTTAATGTTCAAAGAGTCTTAGGTTTGGCCAATGGAGACCTGACCTGTGTCCTTTTGACATGTCCTTCTCATTCCTGGAGCACTTTCTTATTTGGGTCAGAAGATGTTCTAGGTCCATTTTGTGTTTTCCTGCTCTGGAATCAGTCATTTTTTTCTTTTCTTTCTTTCTTTTTTTTTTTTTTTAAAGATTTTTTATTTATTTATTCGACAGAGATAGAGACAGCCAGCGAGAGAGGGAACACAAGCAGGGGGAGTGGGAGAGGAGGAAGCAGGCTCATAGCAGAGGAGCCTGATGTGGGACTCGATCCCGTAACGCCGGGATCACGCCCTGAGCCGAAGGCAGACGCCCAACCGCTGTGCCACCCAGGCGCCCCAGTCATTTTTTTCTAAGAAGCCCTGGCTCCCTTCTATTGTGAATAATCAAGAATTTAGAAACTAAAAACTTAAAATTCACAAAATAAGATCTGATGCTAATGTCTGTTTCACAAAACATCGTTATTTTAGACCCTTTCAAAGGACAGAGCTAGGAAATACATGTACGTGCATATACACATACACACACACACACATTTATGTCTGTTTTTGTATCTATCTGTATCTCTCTAGCCATCTATCTCTATTAAAAACTGTGAGTTCATACTGATACCCTGATACCTCCTATTTCAATCTAACAGAATACAATTTGTTATAGACTTCCTCCTTTCTGTATTTATAGCCCAACAGTTACAAAATATGGTTCCCATTATCTTCAATATGTTTACTTCTTCAGCCCACAGTATACAACTAATATCCCTTCCACACTGGCCAAATAGCCCATCTTCTGGCTCTAGTATCGCCAACCAAGCAGGCCATAGATGTGTCAGGAAGGATATTTTCTCTTTTTCATTGCTATTGTAAAAGGAATCGTCTATAAATTCTGGGTTTTTAAAAATTGTTTATTTGAAGTCTATTGACTCATATTAATTATTTTATTATTGAAATATAGTTGACATACTTCATGTTAATTTTATGTAGTGCTACCTTACACAATCTTTTCATTGCTCATTAGTTTTTGTTTTAATTCTTTTTATTCTCTGTTATACATCCTGAAAATAGAATCTGTAAATAGAGTTACTTTTCCCTCTGTCTTTACAATTATTAGACCCTAATTTTCCTGCTTTTTTCTAATTTCATTGACAAATAGAGTGTTAAATAGTAGGGTAGTAGTGTACATACTTATGTTATTCTTTACTTTAGTGGGAATGCCTCTAGTGACTACCCATTAAGACGATGGCTATTGGGCTGCAATAAGTGTGTGTGTTTTACGATTTTTAACTTTTTATTTTGAAATAATTTCAGAAATATAGAAAAGTTTCAAAGATAGTACAGACAATTCTTGTATACCTTTCACCCAGCTTCCCTTAATGTTAACAAGTTATATAACCATGATACATTTATAAAAGCTAAGAAATTAACATTGGTGTGTAGAGCATTTTTAAAAATATTAAGGAGTCCTCTTTTTTTAGTCTCTTTTTAAAAATTGGGAATGAATGTCTAATTTTGTCAAATGTCTTCTCAGTGTATATTATTTTTTTCTTTTGACCAATTAATATAATGAATTAATAGCATTTTAAATATTGAACTATCATTGCATCTTGGAATAAATCTATGTTTATTTATCATGCATGTTTGTTAATCATGTATATGTGCATGATTTTTAAAACTAACTATTGATTGGTTGCCTGGGTGGCTCAGTAGGTTAAGCATCTGCCTCTTGACTTCAATTCAGGTCATGACCTCAGGGTTGTGAGATTGAGCCCGGCATCAGGCTCTCCTTTTCCCTCTGCCCCCTCCCCCCAAATAAATAAATAAATAAATAAATATTAAGGATTGGATTCTGTTTGCTAATGTTTTATTTAGAACTTTCACACTGATAGTTATAAATGAGGTTGGTCTGTAGTTTCTTTTTAAAGCAATCTTTATCAAGTTTCAGTGTGTTATTCTCAAAAAGAATTGGAAGTTTTTCTTCTAATTTAAGTCGCACCAAGATTACCTGAGGTCCTTAAGGTTTGCTAGAAGTCACTGGACTTTGGGTCTTATGCCTTATGGTATGGGGAGGGGAAGGACTGGTCAAACTTCTCTATTCTGTAGAAATTGGCCTGTTTAGATTTTTTATCTTCACTGGTGCCAGATTTGGTAAATTATAGTTTTCTAAAATATTATATATTCTTCTAGGTGTTATAACCACTTGAGACTACAAATTTTCTTTGACTTTATTGTTTTCCTTTGGTTCTAATATATGTGTTTTCATTATTGTTGCTTTCTGGAGTTCCTGCAATTTTGACTAGCTTTCTTTTAGATACACAGTTACTTAAGAGTATTAAAATTTCTAGAATAAGGAGCTTTCTAAATTTGTTAAAATTTCAATTGTATTTGTCTTTACTATTTTTAGGTTTTGGAATTTAAGGTTTTTTCATGATATAGATCAATTTTCCACAGGTACTTGAAAAGAAGCTATATTTATTTTTTATGATCTTGAATGTCTGTGTTACAAGCAAATGTATTCTATTAATTTTCAGTGTCTTCTACATCATACCTTATTTTGTGCCCATCTAATCTGTTAGTCTCCTGTGGATAGTGCTTCAATTTGTTCTTTTACTGCTTGTTATTTCTGGTCTGTGAAAACTGAATTTTATAGTAAATATTACTATAATATTTAGTTCACAGTTATTTCTAACTTTTGTTTCTTTGGTGAATTGTATTCTTTGACATTGTTCAATATCCTTTGGCTTCTATTCTATCTTCTCTTATAAAATTGTGGCTCCTATTTTTGCCTTGCATTTAGTTTGTGTATTTTTGTCCATGCTTTTAAAAAAGAACTATATCTTACAGCACAAAGATTTTTCTTTTTTTTTTTTTTTAAAGATTTTATTTATTTAGTTGACAGAGAGAGAGAGACAGCCAGCGAGAGAGGGAACACAAGCAGGGGGAGTGGGAGAGGAAGAAGCAGGCTCATAGCCAAAGAGCCTGATGTGGGGCTCGATCCCATAACGCCGGAATCACGCCCTGAGCCAAAGTCAGACGCTTAACCGCTGTGCCACCCAGGCGCCCCAAAGATTTTCTTTAATAGGTGAATTAAGCCACTTACATTTATTAATAATGACAGATGAGTTTGATCTTAATCACATTTTATGTTATTGTTTCTATTGTTTATGTTGATGTCTTGCATTCTGTGCTTGGTTCTTTTGCCTTGTTTTGTTTCGGTAGTTCTGATTTTGAGGAAGGGTGTTTGTGGTATTTTTGTTCAATTATTTAATTGTATATAATTTCTTTAATCCTAGATGATATCTATGAGCTTACTTCTATGAACAGTAATAATATTGACAGCTTATGTCCCTTTTCTTCTCTCCTCCTCTGCCCCCATTTAAGTCAACAGTATATCTTTAATACTTATCTTTGTACTGTTTAATATGCTTTTACCTCTGACTTGATTTGTCTACTTTAAATAATTTCCTTTGACCATAAACTGTTACAGGTGAAACATGCCACGTGCTTACCCGACCTCCTGTCAGAAAAGTCTTCCCACAGCTCAAAGACTTCCTTTCTCTGTGACCCCAAAGACCATATTTGTTTCCTTCAAGTACGGCATTTCTGTGGGTTTTTTCAGGCAACCACACCTTTTTCTCTCTCCAGACAAACCAGGTTTAGGAGGCTTCTGTGCCTGTCTTACATTGCCTGGCCCCAATCCCAGAATGACCCTCTTATGTGCAGAAGGGGCTTTTTTTTTTTTTTTAAGATTTTATTTATTTATTTATTTGAGAGAGAGTGACAGAGATAGCAAGGAGGAGAGGGAGAAGCAGGAGCCCAATATTGGGCTCCATCCCAGGACCCTGAGATCATGACCTGAGCTGAAGGCAGATGCTTAACCGACTGAGCCACCCAGGCGCCACCAGAAGGGGCTTTTTGCTTCCACTTTCTGAGCTCTGCCGTGGCTAGACCCTCCTCACTGCTCTCTGTTCCGTCTTTCTCTATCAATTCCTGTAAGCTCCACTCAGTTTGACCTCAGCCTGGTCCTCAGGAGTTTTCTCCTCAACTTTTGCACTTCAGTGTGTATCTGTTTATCAGGACATCTGTGTTTGCCAAGACTTTCTGAGATCTGCCACTGACAGGTCCTCCCCTGAGCTATCCCCTGCTGCTCCCTGCACTCTTTTCCTACAGTCTTTGTCCAATCATCTGGCATCACTGCATACATTTTGGAGTCTGTACATTTTCTATGTCTCCTCGTGTCACTGATTATGGAGTTTACAAGGCATCTCCCACTGTGGCTTCCAGGAGAAGGGAAGATATTTGAATCTAAGCTGTGGCCATGTTCATTCTGGAAGTGAATTCTGGACCTTAATGCTTTTCATAGAGGATCCTCATGTAGCTCACTGACAGTCTGTTAATGAGGTATTCAGCATAATTAGAATCTCATCTTAGCACACTTGGTGGAACAAACAGATTTGTTGTAATTTTGCTTGTGAGCCATTGTATCTTAAACTTTCCAACATGAACTCCTGTTCCTACAATGAACAGAGGAGGAAATTAGTCATTGGTATATGGGTGGTTTTTTCTCTAAGCTACATGGACAGAGCTAGCAGCACCGAACCAATATTTTATGTTGTCATGGACAGCTCCCTTTTGCTTCCCTCAAGAACAGTTCCAAACCATGATCTCCTTGTAGACCTCCTACTCTCAATCACTCTTAACAGAAAAAATAGAAGTCCACAGATGTGAACCTCCCCAGTGTCTCTTTTTCTTACGTAAAAACTTATCTTCCATGGCAGTTGTCCCACCTTCCTTTGCTCACATCTGGGGAGAGATGCTGTTTCTCTGCAAAGCTATAGCTTTTTTCCTAGGTAGTACTTTTCATTTTTTTATAACTTTTAAAATTTTGTCAGTTATCTTTGTCTCTTCTTGCTTCACTCACAATAAACTCACTTCCTTCATCCCAAGACAACTAAACCAAACCCCAAGTCCAAGAGCATGTGTATCTTATCCCTTTTGAAAGTTTCTGCTCCCCACTTTTTCCTCAACAGCCCAAGAACAGCTTCTACATCAAGTCCTTGCTGTAACTGTCTGGTCTGTTGCAACGGCCTTGCCCTCCACCACTCACAGAAACTACTGTTACTAAATGGGAGTCACAGTGGTCCTAGTGACAAAATTCAGTCACCTCATTCTTTTAAATCTTATGTACTGGCAGCCATTGTCTTGATTTCTAGAATGGGCAGTCTGGTTTTACTTGTTGGCTCTCCTCCATCCAAATGTTAAATTTTGCTGTTCCTCAGGGTTATTTTTTTCTCATATAAGTCTGCTTTGTCATCTATTTCTGAGTCCAAATAATAGGAAAAAGAGACCCAGTTTAGAAGCATATTAGCATAATTTTTCAAATTCATGGCATGTGCAGGTTCAAAATATCACAAGAAATCATTTAAGATATTATTCCTTTCAAAATAAATTTACTTCAGTTGCTGAATTTTACGTATGAAGGTCAATACAAATGAGGTTTTCAGCAGAGGAGCAGGAAAAAAATATTTTTCAAAAAAGTTTTTATTTGTTTGGTGTGGGAGCAAGTAAACTGTTATTTGGGTGGTGGGTATGGAGCATATTATTTGAATTTATAGAACATTTTGGCATTTTATAATTCAGTTCTGCTTTGGACAAGCTGGCTTCATCAATAACAACTTGGCACCAGTCCAATACTAGAAGACCGTTGAAGTCAGTCCACTTGCAGCAAAAGCAAAGCCTACAACTCTGTGAGGGAATAAGTTTAGTTACTAACAATATTAAACCGACTACTAGATTTGTGCTATTTGTCTTAGAAAAAGCATTGGAGACCAAAAGGAGTTTTAAATAACTTTATTTTCTGAAAATCCGTCCTGCAAATGTGTCCTGCCCCCCCCCCCATGGTCACTAATTTAAAAACGAATAGAAATAAAGACAAAGCTTATGTGGATACAGGTTAAGAGTCAGTCAAATTCAGCTCTTAAAGAGTTAAGGTCAACCAGGAGGAGTTCAGCGCTTGGCCGCTGCAAAGCACAGGCCCTCCAACAGCATTGGATGATCTTCTCTAGTCTTTTCCCAGAGATGGAGTCAGTGAAGACAGCTGCTGACAGAGACGGACGGAGATTATAGGCCACCACGGCGTAGAGCACGTACTGCCGCTCGCCTGAGTAAGGCGCCTCCTTGGTAGCCATTTGCCAGAGAGTGATGGCAAAGGAATAGATGTCAGCTTTGGGCGTTAGGGTCTCTCCTTTCAGGAGCTCTGGGGCTCGGTGGGTGTAGGTGCCCCCGAGGGGGTAAGGAGGAGTCTGGAAGCACAGCAGATCTTCCAGCTTCTCGGAGCAACCAAAGTCACCAATTTTGCAGACATCCTGCTCACTGATCAGAATGTTAGCCGGCTTCAGGTCCAAGTGTACGATGTTTTGCGAGTGAAGGAAAAGCAAGCCATTCACAATATCTAGGGAATACTTTAGACACTTTTCCAGATTTAGTTGCTCTCCGGCACAACAGTGAGGCTGCACGCCCTCCTCCTCGGGGCAGCTGGCGGCACCGTATATGGCTTGTTGTAACGTGACATTGCCACCAAACTCCATGATTATGGTGCCTAGGCTGTTAAAGCCCGCAGGCGTGCGTGTGCTGGCAGCCACCACCCGCACGATGTTATCGTGCCGAAGTCTTGCGATGTTGAGCTCAGCCCAGAAACTGCGCTGGGATGCCAGTCGGTTCTTGGTGCACTTGCTCACTTGCTTTATGGCCACCGGAACACCGTGGTAAGTCGCCTTGTACACAGAGCCAAACCCGCCAGCTCCCAGCCTCTGTAGGAGGCACACCTGTTCCCAGTCGATGGAGCACCAGGCCAGCCGGCGTGGTAGCCGTGGGGCCCTGGGGGGAGTGCCACCCAGGAAGAGCTTCCCTGCCTTACTTGGGAGCTCGGAAGGGCTGCTGCAGGGCCGCGAGTCAACCGAGGGAGAAAACGCACTGGGGAGGTAACTGCGCCTGGGAAGAGGCGAGGGCATCGCGCCTTCAAAGTGGACCCCAGAGTGGCTCAGGTAAGTGAAAAGAAAAGAAAAAGGGCCCGCGAAAAAGGGAAGCATCGCTGACTACTCTGCTCCACCCAGCGTTTTTCTCCTCTTCCTTCATTTTCCCCAAATGAGCCACATCTGTGCTGTTACTCAGCAAGGGTTTTTATCAGATGGGGGAAAGATCTGAATGAAGCACAACCCTCCTGTTTAGATGAAAACATTTCCCTTCAACACTTAAAGTGACTTCTTACAAAAGCAAGCTCTCCGCAATGAAGAGTTCGCCAGATAAACAGCACTGAGCTGCCCATGGACTCACCCCCCCTTTTCCATTATTTCCTTAATTATAATAAAACCGACTTTTTTTCTTCAAGTGTCATCCACTGAACATGATCAGTCCTCAGACTAAAGAGACCACAATAGTGCAATGAAATTATTTCACACTTTGCAGGCTATAATGATTGTCAGTGTTATTCTCCAGCTGCATTAAATCACTTCCAGCAGTTATTGGCAGAAAGAGTTGAAATACGAACAGCTGACATTTGTTTAACCGATTACGGGGATAATTAGGTGCAACATTCATATATGGATAAAAAATTGTAACCTTAAAGTAATCGATCCAAATACAATCACTGATACAGGTCAAATCGTACACCTCCTAAGTTCATCAGGGGAAAGGAAAATTCTCTGACACTCCATTCAGCTTATATAGCAAATTAGCAAGACTTCTTAGCAACATATCGACTTCCTAACAATCCTGTTCCATGGCAGTTTGGCCCACCCAGTAAGCTCACTCACAAGAGAGATTCTAGACTTCACAGCAAATGAATTACAGAAGTTTTGAAACAGAGTTGGGGAGAAAAAAAGAACAGATTCAGATCCAGAGCTATGATCAGAGTTTCAAATAATAACAAAGATGAGAGAATCCTAGGAGAGGAAAAATCTGAATAAAATGGCACAGAATCACCACTGCCTATATATAATGTGGAAAACCAGATGTTGAAATTAAATCAGGGTTTTGCTGTCCAGCCATAGGTTCTTCCTTTCTGGTTTTTATAACAACAAACTCCCCACCTCCCACTAATTTTCATTCCATATCTTTGGGGGAAAGACCAATAATATTAATCTGTTGATTAAAAAACATAGGCAAGTGTTAGGATCTACGTCTTTAAAAAAATCAAATGGTAAAGTTCTCTTCTGACTTAATTGTACTTAGAACACATAAGTGATGTTTAACCACATTTTTATGATGATAGGTCTATGCTTCTGAAATATATTGGTTCTGAGGAGATATGTGAATAAACACAAGCCATTTACATAAACCATTTGAAGTCTGTTGAGCCCTTGGGTAGGATTTCTAGTCTATACTACCCATCAGCCTTAGTATGTGATATTGTGTATAATATTTAACCTGTTTGAGCCTCAGTTTTTTTCACTTAAGAAATTAGGATAGTAACTATTAAGCTTTTTAAATTTTGGAATAAAAGTTGAGGAGCCCTGTACTAATTAATAACAACAAAAGTCTAAAAAATGCACACTATAAAATATTTTAATAGAAAGGCAGTTGAATCAAATCAAAATATAAAAGGATGACAGTGAACAGTAAAATAAGAAAGTAAGGAAATTATATTCTACAGTAAGTCTATACTGCAAAATTTATTTAGTAGTCTTCACATAGTTGACATTATAACTTAGGTCTCTGAAACTGTTTTATGGTATTAGGAATGCTGTGAATGAGTGTTAGTCAAATAAGAGTAATAGAGTGCCATAACCTTTTTGGCAAAATGATGTGACTTGTTATCTTTATTTTTAAGATAAGCGCATAGACAATTCATTTTCCAAAGGTTGATTTTATTCCTTATGTAACGTATAAGCTATTAATGAAAATGTGCTACTTTACATTCACAAGCTCCACGTTCATTATATTCATCATCTCCAATCTGCTCAAGGGTATTTCATTGAATATCCATTTTAAAACAGCCTCTGGGGCAGGATGGCCTGGGTTTCTTACTGTCCCTCAGTTTCCTTATCTACAAGATCTGCAAAATCTGTGTACCTCAGGACTGCTGTCAGGATTGACAGAATTCCAGATACTTAGATCAGGACCTGATGAGTAATAATACCTAATTGCTAATTATATTTATGAGACTCCTTTAAAAAAGTGTATATGGGTTTATTCCAGTAAGAAACAGATTCGTTAGTATTGGTTTAAAATGTACCCTGCCAGGGCTGAAGTAACTAATTATAAACTAAACCAATCTAAAGTTTGACTGTTTTTTCCTACTTAAATTTTATTTGAGGTTAAAAATACAAGAGCATATTGCCTTGCTGTTATATACTAAAAATGCAGAGGGTTAACATTAATCTGATCAAATGCAATAATCTTGTCATCCCAAATAAAGGCAAAGAATAACATTTGTTGATAACATGGTAGGCTATCTACCCTATCTATCCACCCTGGAAGCGCAAATAAAACAAAGGAGAGAAAGAGACTGGGTGCAACCACTGACAGCAAAAGGCTCTCAGATTCTTAGAGTAAAGGCTTTACATTTTCTGCCCCGCTTGGCAGCATTTCTGTTAAGAGCTACTTGGGTTATCAGGCAAACAACAGCGTATTTATCACAAGCTGTGAGGGCGGACAGCAGAGTGAAAAGCACACTGAATTCGATTTCAATCGGAGAGACTGAGGAGCGCCGATTACGAATCTCGCCGCTCACGCAACGTTTCCCTTCCTAAAAGGCGTCAGCGCCGGTGGCCAGGCCGGTTCCTCGGGCTCCGAGGCAGCGCCGGCTACCCGCACCGCCTCCCTTCCTCGGCCCGGGGCTTGGGAGGGCCCTCTCCCCGCGCGGCTCGTGTGCAGGCAGCGGGAACGACGACGTCAGCACCTCCCCTGCACGACGTACGGTCCCACGGCCTCCCTGGCCCTGAAGTCAGTGCTCAGCCCCTCAGGCACCGCAGCGCGGCTGCGTCGGTCCCGGCCTGGCGCTTCCTGGGGTGCCGAGAAGCACGTGGACGAGGCCGTCACGCCCGAGGCGGCTCGCTGCCCAGGGTCAAGTGTGCGCCCCGTTGCTGTGTTTCCTTCCCCTTCTGCATACACAGAATTTCGTTTTCATTTCAATTCAGAATCATCATGTAATCTTCTGGAAGACATTTTTAAAAGGCTGTTAAACTCAAGGTCGTACCGACAACGCACACAGCCCCACTGATGACGACCACGTCGGAACGGCCACGGCCATTTCTGCGCATGCGCGCCCAGTGACCACGGCTTCCCAGCGATCTCAGGTTACAACCCAATTTCAGAATGTTAAAATGTGAAGGAATAGACGTGTTGGAGTCGTTGAAGTGTTGCATTGCTGTTTACAAGCATGAATTAAGGTCGAAAATTTTGCTTTTTTTTTTTTTTAGAACTAAAGAACTAATTTTTTTTAGAACTAAAGAACTAATAAGTGAAGATATGTGCTTTACTAAAAATATAGAGTCAAACTTGTAAAAAAAAATTTTTTTTAACCTAAGTGGGATTACACCGAGATTATTCTGAAGTTTTAATTTTATGCTTAGTAATATATCATGGATTTGTTTCCGTGTCAGTACAGAAGCATGGAGAACTACTTTGGTTTTTCTAAAATAATATGGTCAGGGGCAGATCCAGGTTTTGTGGGGCTTAAAGCGTATAAACAGAGGGACCCCTTTTAAAAAAAGATTTAATAATTAGATATGGAAGTGATTATTTTTTAGATGAGAAATCGCAACAAATTACACATTTTGGAAAGCTAACAACACAAGTCATCACGAAATTCAGAGAAATCACTTAATTTTATTAATGAATAATACCCAACACACCTATATATTGCTTTCCCCTGCATTTGGGGGGGTATACTTTTTTTATTACTTCTTCATATGACAAGGATTCTGTCAAAATTTGATCTGTCAAAAGTAGAGCTTCAATTAATATCAGCACAAGCATTTTTTTTTTTTACTATTGTGGATTTATTTTATGGAAAATCAAATCAATCCAAAATTTGTAAGGGTGTAGAGCACTTGGGAGAGGTTGCTTATATTTAATTCTATTCAATGTCAGTCAGACAGCACACCCCATAGAATAAGATGAGGTATTTCGTTCTGGTGATGAAGGCAAGTCAAAACAAACTGCCACTTCTCTAAACTATTTGGTTGGATATTTTATTTTTGCTGAAATATATCGGTCTGTACATCATTTCTCTGTGAAAATTTGGTGTGATCTCCAGATTTTTACTATTAGGATTTAGCTTTTTGTTAACACAAAGATTAAAGGATCTTCATTGGCACTGGGCATCATTCATTGCTTGGTTAGTACCATACTGTCTTGGCCAAACTTAGATGTGGAGAGAATTAATTTTACATTTATGTGTATTTCCATTCAGATACACAACTTGGGCCAGGAGTAGTATTTTTATCTCGTTCTCCCTAATCTATCCTGAGTATTAAATACTTATAAATTTAGGGGTGCCTGGGTGTCTCAGTTGGTTAAGCATCTGCTTTCAGCTCAGGTCATGATTCCAGGGTCCTGGGATCGAGCCCTGCATTGGGCTCCTTGCTCAGCAGGGAGTCTGTTTCTCCCTCTGCCTCTGTTGCTCCCCCTGCTTGTGCTCTCTCTCTCTGTCCAAAAAAAAAAAAAAAGAAAGAAACCAAAAACCTTAAATACTTATAAATTTAGTGAATTAAACAATGAATGTGATGAATCTCAAGGTTGCTTTTTAAAATTTATTTATTTAAATAAATAAAGTTAGTTGACAGAGAGCATGAGCAGGGTGAGGGGCAGAGGGAGAAGCAGACTCCCGGCTGAGCAAGGAGCCTGATTTGGGGCTCAATCCCAGGACCCTGAGTTCATGACCTGAGCCGAAGCCAGACACTTAAGCTTAATCGTCAGAGTCACCCAGGCACCCCTCAAGGTTTTTTTAAATAGTAGTTTGAATACTGTACATAGTCATATCTTAATTTAAAATGCCCAATCTAAACAAATTATTGAATTATACATTTTAAATTAGAGATACAGGCCATCACTCGAATAGGCCAAATTCTCTTATGTTGCAAGTATATAAAATCTGAAATATGCACAGATTCCTGCTTGCCAGACAGTAATGCTGTGGATCGCATGGATCATGTCCCCGGGTGGAAATCTGCACACACCACCTGCTTCTTCTGTCCATTCACGGAGGTTGGTGGCTCTTATCTGGGTCGATTACTTGGTAATTGATTACTTGGTATTTTGACTCTTAAGATACATAAATATGTTTTTACTTCTGTAATGTTCAACTTCTAACTTCTCTACCTTTTAACTTAACAGGACTTTAAGACCTTTGCAAGTGCCTTTCAAACTGGTTTTAAAGATCATTGAGGGGGCGCCTGGGTGGCACAGCGGTTAAGCATCTGCCTTCGGCTCAGGGCGTGATCCTGGCGTTCTGGGATCGAGCCCCACATCAGGCTCCTCCGCTATGAGCCTGCTTCTTCCTCTCCACTCCCCCTGCTTGTGTTCCCTCTCTCGCTGGCTGTCTCTATCTCTGTCAAATAAATAAATAAAATCTTTTAAAAAAAATAAAGATCATTGAGTTTAATGGTATCTTGTAATTTTTCTATACTCTTAAGACCATAAAATGCTTATGGATATTTGAAATGGTATCTGATTGAAATCTGGTGATCTTGAATGTCTTTGTCCAATTTACAGTCACAATTTATGAGATCATTTCCTGACATCCTCCCTTAAGCCAGAAAACACTTTTTAATTATGTATTTAATATTTAATAATTCTATATTTTTCATTGATAAAGTAAATGAATCAAAATAACATCATATTTGGATAAAGGATTTAAAAGTAATACAGGCTATTCAGCTCACCATCTTTATTCAGCTTTATGCTAATTTTTCTCCCGTATATCGTTATGGACTCATGGCTTTTCCTCTGAAACTTCAATGTAATTTAACTAACTGCAACAATCATTATCTTTTTTTTTTTTTAAGATTTTATTTATTTATTTGACAGAGAGAAAGCCAGTGAGAGAGGGAACACAAGCAGGGGGAGTGGGAGAGGAAGAAGCAGGCTCCCAGGAGGGAGCCTGATGTGGGGCTCGATCCCAGGACTCTGGGATCACGCCCTGAGCCGAAGGCAGACGCTTAAGGACTGAGCCATCCAGGTGCTCCAACATTCATTGTCTTTTATTGCTCAAATTGATGCACCCCTGGGAATTACAACACTTGTCTTCTTTTGACACAGTCCCATTAATCTGTGTTATTTCTTGTCTACTGGTACAACAATTTGCCCCAGGCTTATAACCTACCCTACCCCAGACATGGAATCAGCCATTTCTCCAGGGCATCCTGGAAAGATGGGAATAGAAATCATAATAGTGAGGTTTACACATTAGGTTCATTCTCTTAGGCCCTTCTTCCCACTCATTTTAGCTGACAGAATTGGGAAACATATACTTTTTTTTTTTAAAGCATGGGTTCATATTGATGTTTCTAATTCAGTTCTAACATTATGGTTCCTAATTAAAACATTTTGATTTTATAATTTCCTTCCCCTTTCTCTTATATTTAAAATCTTGATTCCAAACAAAAGTAATATAATTACTAATGTCATCTGATAAAATTATTAAATAAAGGGGTTTTTTGCAGTTATTGATATTTCTAATTCAGTTCTAACATTATAGTTCCTAATCAAAACATTTTGATTTTAGGGGCACCTAGGTGGCTCGGTTGGTGAAGCGTCTGCCTTCAGCTTAGGTCATGATCCCACTGGTGCTGGGATTGAGCCCAGCATCATGCTCCTTGCTCAGTGGGGGACCTGCTTCTCCCCTTCCCCTCTGCTTGTGGTCTCTCTCCCTCTCTCGAATAAATAAATAAATAAATAAATAAATAAATAAATAATCTTGGAAAAAATAAAACATTTTGATAATTTCCTTACCCTTTCTCTTATACTTAAAATCTTGATTCCAAACAAAATTAATATAATTACTAATGTTTTCTTACAAAATTATTAAATAAAGTTTAAGATTTTTTTTGCTGTTATTTTTATCCTTATACTTAATGCCACTAAGGATGTGTAGTCCAATTATTTTCTGTTAGAGTCACTCATAATAATTCATTGTGAGTCTTTGTAATTGCATATATCATGTATGTATGTGCATATATCATATGTGATTAGTATGATTTAATTTGTTTTCAGTTCTGGGAGGTAATCAGCAATTTTCTTAGAAGGTGGTGGCTTTCGGCCAAGGCGTTTTCTTCTTATGTGATATTCAAACTCTGGAGGATGGTAGAAACCAATTATCAGCCTACTTTGTGAGATGAGGAGTAAAGGGCAAATCAAGCAAATGAATTTCCCAAATTCTGTTTCATTTAGCTACTGGCTAAATATTACCAAATGTAATATTATATGCATCCAATTCATATGCACAAGTTCTGGTTGGGAAGCCTAATTCTGTCTTCTGTTCAATTTCTAGCAGTATTAGACCCTACATATTTTCACATATCCCATTAATATTTAATTTAGTAAATATGAGATGATATTAAAACCTTTAAAATTTATTATTCTTTTTTAGCTTCCTTATCTAATAGGTAACATTTTTCTGCCAACTTAATAATATCACATTATACCCAAATTTACAATGTATGAAATCCAAATGATTCTGTAAGTTAGTTTTATCACAATCCAGTACGAAAATCTTTAACTTTCCTCCAAGAAGATTTTAACGAGGTATGTAGTATCTTAGAATTCTATATTATTTAAAAAGGATGCTATGTTAGTCCTGCTCTTCTGAGGAACAGATAGCAAGACAGGATTAGCCATGCAAGAGATTTACTAGGGGAACATCTCTGAGGAGAAATGAGGAGGGAGCTGGGGGCAGCTGGAGAGTTGTCAGCCCGTGATGGAGTTCTGACCCTTGTGAAGGACAGAGAGAGAAAAGGAAGATGGGGTGGAAGAGTTTTAGCCCATAGTGTAGACCCTGTAGTGTAGTCCTAAGAAGGTTCAATAAAACAGACGAGGAGTCCTCAAGTCAAAGTTGTCCATTAGAGGAATCCCATGTCTCCTGGGAATGGGGTGGCTTTTGAGTCCCTGCTGCACAGAGCCACTGGCTGGGAGCAGTGCTGGGAAGCATGGCTTCATTCAGTACAGACATCATGGTGGATTTTGGAATAAGTACAGCTTACTCTGGGGCCACTGGCGGTCTGAGAGACACATTTTCATGGCCACCACAGATAAAATATTATAAGCTTTCGGATTTTGTCTGAGAGCCTCTCTACTTGGGTCAAAATTCTGATGTCACGTTGTACATAATAGTTATTATTATCCTAATTTTTAATTACAGTATAGAATTCCAGTTTTTAAGAAGCATTTGGGTAAGTTATATTTCTTTTTTGAGGTTGAGACCATGCTTGTAAAAAAATAGCTGTATTTGCTTAAAACCCATTCTTATTTTAGCTTTATACAAATACATATATACTTATACACATTCAACCAAAGGAGTAAACACAAAGTTGTATATATAATTGAAGCAACAGAACCCTTAGAAGTTTCCAAGCAGACCATTTGATAATTATAGCACCCCAAGTGCTTTTTGGAAGTAAGGCATTTTTTTTTTTAATTGGTACAAAGAGAATTGTTTTATGTGTGTGTCTGGATAGATAGGTTGTATGTAAAACTGTAAGTAGTTCTTTTATTGATTAAAAATTGCCTTACGGGGCGCCTGGTGGCACAGCAGTTAAGCGTCTGCCTTCGGCTCAGGGCGTGATCCCAGCGTTATGGGATCGAGCCCCACATCAGTCTCCTCCGCTATGAGCCTGCTTCTTCCTCTCCCACTCCCCCTGCTTGTGTTCCCTCTCTCGCTGGCTGTCTCTGTGTTAAATAAATAAATAAAATCTTAAAAAAAAATTGCCTTACTTGATGCCTCTTCTTAGAAAAACTCATAAAATATAAGACTTAAATCTATGTCTATATAAAATATATAATGTATCTTCTTAATGTCTCTTGTTAGACTAAGACTTTTTAAATTTGAAATACAAACAATTCATTTCTCACCTGGCCTTCTGCAGTCTGGACTTATCTGGGGAGAGATTTATGTCATTTTCATCTGTTCTGAAGTACTCAAATGTTCTACCTTTAATGGACAAAAAAATATTCTAATTATTTCTAGAGTGTGCCTCCTTGCCAGCTTGAGGATTTCAGTGCTAATGCTTTAGGCTTAATCTTGCATGAAATTAAAAAGCATTTTATAGTGAAGTTCCTGGCATCCCTGGCTCACATCTTTGGAAAAGAAATATCAGGAAACTTGTTTGAACAACACGCAAGGTGATTGTGGATAATTCTGAAGGAGGAAGAACCCAATATTAGAAGGTTTGTAGCTGTCGTTGAGATGGGAGGCAGGGGTATAGTCTCAGTGGGTCATACTTGGGCAGGCAATGGGAAGAGAACCTTCTGGAGGGCTTCCCCTCAGTTTTTCTCTCAACATCTTTAAAGAGGTTTTGGGCTGCTTTCTTGGCAACTTGTGTCAGATCATCATCTCCTCTTCCATGCACACCATGAATCAATCTGGTTGGCATGGTGATTACCCTGGTTTTCCTTCAAATGTTTCAAGATATCATAGTCCCAGGATCCGTAAAGGAGAAATTGAAATTTGGGGTCATCTCTACTACACCTATTGCAAGGTTTACAGATCATGCACTGTCATGGTTTAGTACTAACTGAGGACACCTGGACATGCCTTCCTGACATTTAGACATGGTGGTATCCATGCTTTATCAATCTAGCCTAGGGAAGAAGAAAGCAGGACATTAAATCCTTTTATTTGCTGTTACAGGAAAGATACAAGGTGTGTGTGTGTGTGTGTGTGTGTGTGTGTGTGTGTGTGTGTGTGTGTGTGTTTGAGAAACAGAGGCTAGGCAAAAAGATTTAATTTATGATTCCTACCTGAAACTAGAGGTTGCTGAAACAGAGTTGAGTACTGGAGTCCAAATATGGTGGCCCAGGATAGCAAAGAGCACATGAAGAGGGGAAGACAAGGGACTTATAAACATCAAGTGAATGATTCTGCAGCTTCATTTGCTAAGCTGAGGTTCCCTGTTGCAAAAGATTCTGCCGACCATGCCAAATTCTTACAGAGATAAAAATCATGGTCTCAAACTTTAAATTGACTCTGTCATTTACAACTAATCTGTACACAGAAGGAAGAAATAGAAAAGCATACACATATCAATGGTTTAACCCCCGGTTGTCTTTGAATCTTTAAGTTTTGTTTGTTCTTTTAATCATTTTTTATGGAACAAATTTAGCAACATCAGCAACCCATTTACCTAGGCAACTTGGAACATCTCTGAGAATTATGTGTGTGTGTGTGTGTGTGTGTGTGTGTGTGTGTGTGTGTGTGTGTGAGCGTGTGCACGCACGTGCAAATGCAAGGGTCTCCTGTGAAACAGTGGTGTGTGGGAAAGGGTACCCATGTCATATGGGAGCTTCAGGTGCTTCTGGGAGGGATGAGTAGAATCTTTGATCCCCTGGAGTGTGAACTCAGGATACCAGTGAATACTTGTGAAATATATATCCACTTATTCACAGAAACATTTGATTTAGACTTTTGTACTTATAAAAATTACTACTGGGTAATTTTTAACTATGTCCATAGACCTATCAACTGGAAGTTGATTTGGGGTTCATAGTTCCCAATTATTATTGACACATTTGAAAAATGTTTAATTTACTAATTACCAAAAAAGAACAGCTTAACAGCTTAGTCTCTTCCACAATTGAGTGTAATCCCGTATGACCCAGCTCTCTCCTACAGACAATGTTTAATTATGTAACCAGATGTTATTAATAACTTGAGTCCATATTGGTCCCTGCATGCAGCCCAACCCAAGGAAGGGGGTTGGCTACACAATAATTTGTCCCAGATGACCCCATGGAAGACATTCTGTAGCTTGTGTCATTTTCCACCAAAAGGAATAGTGTTGAGTTAGCACATTAGCAAGAGCATTGATCCAGGTAAAGCAGAATCATGGCTCCAACTTTGAACAACAGTAGCTACAGTCAGAAAACAGAGTCAGGGAAGCATACTAGAAGATACGCGATAACTATAAATTTTCATTTTGAATGGCTTTGGGTTTCCAGTGCTCTCAACTTAATGCTTCTTTACTGCTTGGTTTATATTTTGTATAATTAACCTACGAGCTGTCTTCCATGTTTGTATCCTCCTCCCACCCCAATCAATATAGTATCTATACAATGAGTGATTATAAATTCTTGAATCTAGTTTAGGCCATAAGTTTAAATTCCATTGCACTGCATTATGGCACAAACTGGGGAGTGTATAAATCAAATTATTATTGCTTATAGGTGTTACAGGGAGACAGAAGACTATACTAGCTTGATTCGTAAAAGCTATAAAAATTAGAGGGCTTTACGATGATCCTTCAATATAGAAACAAAATTATGCATAGCAGTGACACAGCAGGAGCAGCCTCCTTCAGTTTACTGTAATCCATAGTTAACTATTATCTTAGTGTTCTTAGTTTCCAAAAAAATGGTAGTAACCAACTAAAGCAAACTGAAGCAAAGAGAAATTTATTGGAAAGATTTTACAGGATCACAGACTCAGTGGGAGCCTGAAGAACCATACTCAGAAGTGAGCAAGAACCAAGAGATTGGTTAAGAACTAGGAAGCACGAAACACTGTAATAGGCTGGACAGAAAAGTATGACCAGGAAAAGACCACTGGAATGCATATCCCCCAGCCATTTCTTTAGCCTTATGATGGAGCAGCCCACAGGTCAGTCTTGCTCACTTTTCGGTTCCTGGTTGGACCAGCATGGGGAATGAGAGAACATCACCCTTTGGCTTCACTTATGGGAAGCAAGCAGACACCTGGATAAAATTTCAACCAGACCATGAAACATTGGGGGAGAAGCAATTTTTCAAAAGGAAGCCAAAGTGTGTTGAGAAGGACTGGGTATTTTGTAGCCAAAAGGTGACAAATACACTCCACACTCACCAGGGGACCTATCTCTGGCAAAAACCAGGGTATGAAGGGGGATGTGGAGGTGTGAACTACCAGAGTGCCTCTAATTCCTGTATTCGGCTGTGATGATTTTTCATCCTCAAGAGCCCTCATGCTATTTCAGGTTTATAGTTTGGGTTGTGGTAGAAGATTCCAAAGACTCCTTCTTTGCATATCCTCATAACAGTCCCTTTCAAATGTGCTTTCCACACATTCAAACTTTTCAAGGATAGTTTCCTTTTTTTAGGACCATAATAAATCAATTCTTATGCTACTCTTGAGAAGGGAAAAACTAGCACAGTATCACCAGGCCTGTCTGGCCCACTTGAAATGTTTGCACAGCTAGGTTATTTTGGACTCTCACTTCTCCATAAGTGCCAGTGATGAAGGGGGTCTTTCATTTATTAGGGCCTTTAGGCCTAGCTAATCATCATATCCTCTTTCTCTTGGCCAAAATGATTGGTTCAATGAGTCTCAGTTTCAGGAATTTTCTAGACCAATGAAGAACTAGTACCTTTAGCAGAAGTACCTACCTGAGAGAGAAGCGAATGCAGAATAAAGCAGAGCAAAGATGTGGTCAAACATAGATGCCGATGGAGTAACAGTGTTTGAATTCTTAGAACTAATTCTGCATGAAGCAAGATACTGTAGACACATCAATTACGTGACGCAGTAAATAAATTACCTTTGGGGAAGTGGTAGATGTGAGAAAGTTCCCATGGCGACTGAGATAGAATTNNNACAGGTTGGTGACATGGGAGCCATGCTCACCAGTCTCCCTTTCTCACCTGTTACGCAGAGACACCCCTTACAACTTTGCAAGCTGTGTAACTGGGTATTTACCCATTCTTGCACACACTTCTGCCATTCTCCTATTTCAGAATGGGTGGTTCTAGTCTATTACATAGCTACGCATCCTGGGTTGGCCCTTTATTTTTACTCTTGGAATTCTCTTTGCCTGTCTCTTGGTTTGGATCCAATTTTTCTTGCATTCCATATTTTCCTTTTGTCTGGTTTATTTTCTTGTTTTGTTGAAACACATCTCACTTCCTGAGAAAGGGTACATGAGAGATCCATTTTTTTCAGTCCCTGCATGTCTGATAATATATTTTATCCTGACATTTTATTAATGATTTGGCTTGCCCAAATTGTATATTGAAATAGATTTTCCCAGTTTTGAAAGCAGCTAATGAGATGTCCAGTTCTTTTTTCCTGGGTGCTTGCATGTAACTAATTTTTTCATTTGTGGAAGTTTTTAGGATAGCCTCTGAATTAGATATCTCTTGTTGTATAACACATTGGCCCAGGACTTAGTGGGGTTTATATTTCACGTGTATTATCTTACACTTTTTTTGTGGTCAGGAATCTAAGGGCAGTTTAGCTGGGCTTTCTAACTCGGAGGCTCCCAGAACATTGCAATCAAGGTTTCAGTTGGGGCTGCAGTAAGGTTTGTTAGTATGTTCTCCTGCTTCCACAGAATTCTTATCAAAAACTATGTAATCTAGAAGATAATGGAACAGTCTTTAAACTGCTGAGAGAAAAAAACTAGGCATCCATCTCTTAATCTTTAGCAAAACAATTACTCAAAAATGAAGATGTAATAGACTTCTTCAAGCAAACAAAAATGGAGAGAATTTGTTCCCTGTAGACCTGCATTATCACAAGTGTTAAAGGAAGTACATTAAGCAAAAGGAAGATGATAGTAGATGGAAACCTGGACATATACAAAGGAATAAAGGCTATCGAAATGGTAAATGTGTAGCTAAATGTTCTTCTAATTTAAAACTGTGTCTTTAAAATGCAATCAAATATTTAAAATAATATTAATACTGCACTGTTGGGTTTAAAGCATATGTAAAAGTAGAAAACATGACAACATTAGCACAAAGGGAGGAAGGGGGATGGAAACCCATTATAAGTTTTACATTATAACTGAAGTGACATATTATATGAAGGTAGACCATAATGAGGGTGTATATTTAAACCATAGAGAAACCCCTGAAACAATAAAACAAAGAGGCATGGATAATAAGCCAATAGAGGAGATTTTTTTAAAAGTCTTAAAACTTACTCAACAGAAGGCAGGAAAAATAGAACAAATTATAGATATGAAATAGAGAGCAAATAGTAAAATGACAAAATCAAACTTAATTCTATCAACGGTTACATTAACAGCAAATAGTTCCAAATAAAAGGCACAGATTGCCAGACTGGATAAAGTAGCAAGACCAAACTATATGTTATCTATAAGAAACCTATTTTAGCTATCAAGATACATATAATATAAAAGTAAAAAGATGAAAAATTAAATACTGTGTAAGGACTAATGAAAAGGATATCGAATGGCTATAAAAGTAGACTTTAAGAAATTTTTAAAAAGTTATTTATTTATTTATTTATTTATTTATTTATTTATGAGAGAAGGAGAGAGAGAGAGAGGTAGGGGGCAGAGGGAAAAGCAGACTCCCCACTGAACAGGGAGCCCAATGCAGGGCTGGATTCCAGGACCCTGAGATCATGACCTGAGCTGAAGACAGCTGCTTAACCAACTGAACCACCCACGTGCCCCAGATTAAGGAATTATTAATAGGAATTATGAAGTACACTTCAAAATGGTAAAGGAATCAAGAGAACATGATAATCCTAAATGGATATGATAGATCTTCAAAATTAATAAAGCAAAAAAGACAAAACTGAACAGAGTAGACCATCCATAATTGTAGTTGAAGAGATCAACATTCTTTTCTCAATGATTGATAAAACGGGTAGATAAAAAAAATTGTCAGGTATACAGAAGAACTGAAAATTGGTTTACCAGAGAAAAGGAATGAATAGGATGTCTATCTATCTATCATCTATCTATCATCTATCTATCGATTTATTTTAAGGAATTCGCTCATGCAATTATAGAGGTTTGGCAAGTCCAAAATCTGCAGAGTAGGTTGACTGACTAAAGGCTCAGGTAAAATTTGCAGTTCTAATCCTAAGGGAATGTGATGGAAAAGTCCTTCCTGCTTGCAGGAGGTCAGTCTGTGTTCTATTAAGGCCTTCAGCTGATTGGATGAGGACCATCCACATTATGGAGAGTAATCTGCTTTATTCAAAGTCCATCAACTTAAATGTTAACCTCTTTCAAAAAAATGCCTCACAAAAACATCCAGAATAATGATTGGCCAAATGTCTGGGCATAGCGGCCCAGCCAAGTTGACACATAAAATTAACCATCACAATTCTCAACGAAGTTGACCCCAAAACTTCCAAAATACACATGATTTTCAAGTATGCATGAAAGAACATTCACCAAGAAAAGCCATGAAATGTGTCTCAATAAATCTAAAAGGATTAATATCAAATAGAATATATTTTCACATCACAGTGAAGTTAAATTAAAAATCAATAAAAGAAAGATTTGGAAAATCCCTAAATATTTGGAAAGCAAATGACATAAACATACTTCTAAATATCTATGGGCCCCAAAAGAAATCCCAGGGAAATTATAAATTAATTTTAATTGAATGAAAATGAAAACTCAATATATCACATTTTTTGATATGCTGCTAAGGCAGTGTCTAGAGGAAATATTACTGTTAATATTAGAAAAAAGGAAGGTCTCAAATTACTGATTTACCCTTCCATCTTAAACTAGAAATGACAAGAAATAATAAAGAGAAGATTGTAGGTCAGTAGAGCAGAAAGCAACAGAAAAAAATCATAATCTTAGGCTAGGCAAAGTTTTTTGGATGGAATGTGGACATTATGAATCAATTCAAATGATGATACCATTAAGAAAATAAAAAGGCAAGCCATAGCATGGAAAAAAAGATTTTTTCAAAATATATTTGATATCCTTCTGGCTCTAGGAAGTGAATGTCTTTCTTATGACACCAAGGGAGCCTCTGCCCTCCACACTTAATTCATGTGCTGATTCATGACTCCCAAACTTTCTTCAGCTTTTGTCACAGAGTCCACTGCATTTAGCAATTGCCACCTGATCCCACTATTTCTACAGCTACTGTTTACCTTATATTTTTGGCAGGATGACTAGCAGGTACACAGCACCATCCCATCCCAGCTCATCAAAGCTCAAGTTGTAACACTTACTCTGCTACTTTGTACCAGAACCCATCTGTCTCTATCTCATGCCAAGAGCCCTAACTATCAGCAGGTAGGGGTGCTTCAGTGCCAGTAGACCGCCACTGACTCAACTGTAGCAGGCTGGATTCCCGGGGGGGAAAAAACAGTGTGACATGGAGATTACTGTGCAAGGTGTTCATTATGGAGTGTTCTGGGGACCAATGGAAGCAGGGCTGTGCAGAGATACAGCTCTGAGGCAGTCGCGTGACTGTTCCAGAACTGGGATGGTCATTCATGGTGTCCCAAATGAGGGCGAGCGGGTGGGGAATTTGTACACCTACCGCGACCAGTTATTGAATGCGGACTGCCCCTGTGTAAGGGTCTGACAGCAGCCAAGGTGGTGCTCCTCCACTGCGCCATTCTGAAATAAGGGTGACAATGGAGGGGTCTATTGGTAACACTCCAATACCTGGAAAAAGTCTTGAGTCCTGAAGAAGGCTACGGGCACTCCCTCACAGTGTCCCCTCGACACCTTGCATAGCCGATAAGTAGATATCCTCCTTAGAAGACACATGCTCTTTCACCATGGTTGTCACGTCGTTCCACCATGGTTGTCACGTCGTTCCACCA
>NW_024427107.1:8805236-8887052 GCF_017311325.1 Ursus maritimus
CACCATGGTTGTCACGTCGTTCCACCATGGTTGTCACGTCGTTCCACCAAGTCTTCTGGTAGCGGAGGGATTCTTCAGCACTACTTTTTGGTTTCCGTGTTATCTGAATTCTGTTCATTCATTCAAAGTATCGTGGGGTCCATAGAATCTATAGCTAGGCAATGTCTTGAAGACCATTTCACCAATGATTTCTCAGATCTCTTAGACCTCTTGATTATATATATATATATATTTCCCCCATCTTAATTTTGACATGCTAGTTCTCTAACTCTGGGATATGAACTCCTGATTAGGAAACTCCAAATTCTAACAGTCCATATGAAGAAAATTGGTGTTCCTCTATTTCTAGCTCTATCCTGCATCTATCTCTAGGTATGGAACACAGCGTAGGCATTAGTAGTGAATTCCCCCACAGTAATGTGACAGCAGACCTACAGGCCTTTGGGGAAAAGAGTGGGGGAGACTCCTCCATGGTGCCCTTGCCCCAGCAAGAGCTGATGACACACAGTTCTCATGGGGCTCCATTTCTACCTGTAATGTTGGGGTCACAAGGCATAGGTGGGAGAATGGCCCAGGTGTCCAAGGGCCAAATTTGCTCATGGAGCTGACACAGAAGGCTTAGCTGCGTGGCTCAGGGTGGTGTCCATTCATGGGCTGCTGGGGCTTTTGATGGAGGTGGTTGGGAAAACAGGAAGTTTGAAACTCAGTGGTTATAGAGGGTGTTCTTAAGAGAACGTTCATTTTTTAAGAAGCATCTCAGCACTGCTCATTATAAAGATTGGAAGTGTTAGGTCTCAGTGGCTTAACTGCTGGATTATGTGATTAGATTGGAATTTCCCAAAGGGATAATAAGGATCAGTGCGGAGATAATGCAATTGCTCATCCAGCTGGGGAGGCATTTGAACAAGTGCTGGCACCAATTGGAACAATTCTTAACCTTTTCATAGTGGTAGTTCAATAATGTGGCCAGCAGACAGGTGCCAAATATCTGGCAATCCATACTCTTCCTGTTCTGAAAGCAAATGCCTACGGGATGTTAGGGACCCAGCAGAAGCTCAAATCCAAGAGCTTCCATTTTAGAAAATCTCTGGTTCTGAGGAGTAGCTGGAGGCTGTAAATGAAACTCTTAAGCCAGGAGCATTGTCTTCTCCCTTGTGAATAGAATGCATGTTTTCTCCATGTTGCTCAACAGTTGTTTGAATTGAATTTCTGTAGGTCTTCTGAAAGGTCTAGGAAAGCATATTCAATCAAGGACTCATGAAATCTTATTAAAGGGTGGTCCATTAATTTAGAAACTTTTATCTATCTCCTTCCCCTGTGCTGTAGTGATGGGGAAGAAATCAGGAAAATGATAAATGTGTGTAGACCCTTGCACTCAGAACAGGAACCTAAAATTGATTAATCCATTGGACCTATCCATTAGTTCTCAGGACTGGACTTGATAAGTAGATATTAACACATACGCAGGACTGGTGAGGGCAGAGCAGGAGCTGCCTTCATGTGTCCTCTGTGGTTTTAAATTTTGAGTGAACATCTCAAGATATTTCTGGGGCACCTGCCAAATTCCAGCAGTTAATGGAAAAGGAATTGGGGCTATTCATTATTTAGAATTGTTAGTTTGGTTTGATCCCTGGAGGTGGGTGAAGTAGGTATACAGTTGTCCCTAGACAAATACCTATTCTGTCAGACAACTATAGAATGCATGGGTGACTTGAAAGTGCCACCATCACCAACTTGTCCTTTCATTCTATTAATCACAAGAAATTTATGATTTGAAAACAATTATAAGAGGTTTAAAAAGAATCACTCCCCAATTTTTATACTGCTTAGAAATTCACTCAGAGTCATCGCATGAAGGCTGTGCAGGAGCAGACCCTCCTTGGGGCCACCTGTGCTCCACACTGTGGCCTCAGAGATATGATCAGATTTACATTTTTACCAAGTTTCTTTTGGTAGCTATTGGAAAATGGATTGGATACAAGCAAGCCTGGAGGAAGGGAGCCAACTGGGAAGGTGTTCTAGTAACCCCAAACTTTGAATTAGAAGACCCCATCCCCCCCTCGCCCCTCACCCAGGGCTGCTGGGCCCACGAGGCACTCCCAGAGATTTAGGAACATTTTAGAACTTTGTTGTTTTAGGGCCAACTGGAAAAGAGTGGGGCTGAAGGAAAGACGTGGACCTTGATCACAGAGGCAGGCTTCCCATCCATTAAGCCCACCAGCAGACGGGACACACAGAAGGCCAAGAACAAAGTGTGGGCAGTGCCCTGGGAATGCCCAGGAGGCTGATTTGACGGTAAGGAGTAAGGTAAGGAGGTCAGGGAGGCCCCACCAGCCAGAAGGCCAGATGGTGGTTCACAGTTTTGGACACAATTGGACTCCCCGACCCCAGCTGACCTGGTGCTTTCCTGTCGTTTGCACACTGAACTTAGGGATGGGGGTTTCTTTTTCTTTTTTTTTCTTCTCTTCTCTTTCTTTCTTTCTTTCTTTCGGGGGGGGGGGGGGGGGGGGGGAGGGGCAGAAGGAGAGAGAGAGAAGTCCAAGCAAACTCCCCACTCAGTGCAGAGCCTGACGGGGCTGGATCCTAGGATCCTGAGATCATGACCTGAGCCAAAATCAAGGGTCCAAGGCTTAACTGACTGAGCCACCCAGGTGCCCCAGGGCCAAGGAATTCTTGACTAGTTTGTGCCAGATGGGATAAGAAAAGGAAAAGTGCCTGGGAGGATAGGAGGAGAAGGGAGGATGCCGATTCAAAAGGAAGAGATGAAATGTTATGTCTACCTATGTTCATTGCAGGGTTTAGGGGTTGCAAAGGTTGTTATAATAGTGGTCCCTCATAACCGCCTGGTTGCTATTTTGCTATTTTGTTGTTGGTATTGATGTGGATGTGTACCTAGCCCACTGTGCTTTCTTTAAGGACATCACCCTGAGGGGTAGAAGTTCTCTCATCCTAATGGGAAGAGAATTCTTTCACTTTTGTTATGTGAGATTATGGCAGACTCTGGTTCTAGAACCATCTCTGGGTTCACAGGGCATTTTGTGTAAGTGAGATCAGAAGTTCTCAAATTCTTTGGGCTCAGAATCTATCTTCTATATTCAGCCCCCCCCCAGTAATATAAGAACTTTATTTATTTAATTTCCCAATAGGTAATATATCTGTAAGTATCAAATGATACACGGTGAAAATCTGCCTCCCTTCCTGCTTGTGTCTCTGTCCATTTCTTCCTCCTCACCATGGAATTCATTGTTACTAGATTCTTACGTATCTTTTCAGAGTTGATGTAAAACCAAGTCAAAACCAATACAGAGCCTTATTGTTGTTATTTTTCTCCTTCTTATTTTCTCTATTTTTACACAAAAAGAGGCACACTGTGCATCTTGTTCTAAATGTTATTTTTTACTTACATTATATTTTGGAGGAATTTCCATGTCAGTGCACAGATAGCTACTGATTGGTTTTTATCGACATATTACCCATTATATTGATGCGTTATAATTTTTTAAACTCTTTTCTTTTTCCAGTATGTACTTCCCCCACCATTTTATTGAGATTCAATTGGCATACAGCACTATATAAGTGTAAGGTGTACAGCGTGATGATTCAACTTACATATATTGTGAAGTGATTACCAAAGTAAATTTAGTTAACATCTATCATCTCATATAGATACTAAAACAGAAAAGAAAAGAAAAGAAAAAATATTTTTTCCTTGTGGTGAGAACTCTTAAGATTTATTTGAACGACTCACATACTGTGCAGCAGCGGTAACTGTAGTCAGCATGTTGTACATTACACCCCTCATACTTATTTTTCATCTTATAACTGGAAGTTTGTAGTTTTGACCACCTTCCTCCAAGTCTCCCCATCCTCTGCCTCCTGCTCTGGTAACCACAGATCTGGTCTTGTTTTCTATGAGTTTTTTTTTTCCCCTTTGGATTCCACAATCCAGATCCCTGCTCTGATCACCCAGGGCCAAGTGTCAGACAATGAGGGACACCCTGCGCCCCAGAGCCCACTGGAATGATTCAAAGTAGTCAGTCCTAAGTCTGCTTGCCCTGCCTTGCCTGTTCCTTCCTGTGGAAGCCATTATAAAGCTCTTGTCCACAGTGGCTTCCTCTCCGTCTGCCGATGGTGTGGCATTCCTCTGCCTTTAGGAACTATGAGCAACAAACTATCTTTTCAATGGTAGTCATTTCCTGATCTGTTGGCACTACAATACCTCACATTTTCTATGAATACATGATATTTTCAAACAATAGTGATGGTGAATATAGATAACTACTTCAGGGCATTTTGGTGTAAAGAATAGAAAATGGGGGGCAAGCTGAAGGGGACTATGGGATATCAAGATACTGCACCATGTTTGCATACCACACTGCTGATGGTAATGATCCTACACAAAGGGGAGAAGTCATGATTTTACTTTAATGGGGGGTGTATGGGGGATGGGACCCAGTGCAGAAATGGAGTAGCTGGTCTGAGGTGTGTGGACAGGTCATTTATTTTAACAGGAGGGAAGGCGAAGTGCAGGTGGTTAGATTTAGTGGTCGAAACATGTGGAAATTCTCTTCTGTTTGCTTCTATTTTCTTGGTCAAATACGAAGCAAGACCACCAATGGGGACTGGGATGGGGAGCAGCATAGAGGAGATGTGAGGAGCGAGGAAATGTGACTTGGAGAAAGGCATTGAAATTTGTTCAGGACGAGATAGTAAGACTGCCAGACAATGTCAAGCACCCACTTGAGGTTTGGGGTCACCAATTTTAGGTGAGATGAGTTAGCCTGAATGTGTGGCTTTTATAAGGAAAGGGTGTGGAGTAAACAGAGTTTAAAATTTTATTTAATTTTCGACTTGTAACTTTAGAACAGTTTTACATTTACAAAAAAATTGTAAGATAGTACAAAATTCCCATATAACCCACACTCAGTTTCCATTAGGATGGCACATTTAACGACCAGTATGGATACATTATTAACAATAGTCCATACTTTATTCAGATGACCTTATTATTATTATTATTTTACCTGATGTCTGTTTTCTGTTCTAGGATCCCATCTAGGCTACATTACATTTAGTAGTCATGTCTACTTAGGCTCCTCTTGCCTATGGCAGTTCTTAGACTTTCCTTGTCTTTGATGACCTTGATAGTTTTAAGGAGTATTGATCAAGTATTTTGTAGAATGTCCCCCCTTTGGGATTTGTCTGCTGTTTCCCCCATGATTAGACTGGGATTATGGGTTTTCGGAAGGAAAACTACAGAAGAAAAATGCCATTTTCATCATATATCAAGGGTGTAAAATATCAACATGACTTATCCCTGCTGATGTTGACCTTGATCACATGGCTGAGGTAGTGTTTGTCATGTTTCTGTACTGTGAAGTCACTGCTTTTAACCACCCCCCCTTTACATACTGTACTCATTGGAAAGAAGTCACTATGTGCAGTCCTTACTTAAGAGGCAGGGAGTTATATGGTTGCATATATACATAAGTTATTTGGATTCTTCTGCACAACAGATGTGTCTATTCTCCTCCGTATTCAATCATTTATTTATATCAGTATGCAGTCATGGATATTTACTTTATACTTTGGGTTATAATCCAATACTACTTTATCTTGCTGCTCAAATCATTCCAGCTTTGACCATTGGGAACGCTTTCAATTAATTACTGTGTCCCTTTGACATACCCCTATCATTATGGGCTCTTTATTTCTATTTTGAGCACTTCCTTACTTTCTGACACTAAAAGACATTCAAGGCTCGTTTTACATATTTCCTGTTCCATCCTAGAAATAGCCATTTATCCAGTGCTATTGTTGTACATTTATTTTTTTTATCTTTTTAATGTTAAAATATTCCAAAAGTAAATGTACAGCTCACTGAGTTATTACAAGTAACATAGCCTCCCAGTGCTGTGCCGGAGCTGGCTCACACAGTCCCCTCAGAGCTGTTTGTGCAATTTCTTCCCAGCTCCACATACAATGACATCATGTTGGTAGCTTGAAAATTGGCCATGGTGGTAGTGTTTACATGATGGAAATCAGGAAATGCTACAAGTCCAGGCTTTCTTTTCCCCCTAGAGAGCCAGTTGTTAAATACCAGCACACCACTGCTTGTAACTACCACTCAAGTCAAGAAATAAAACCACAAGCTAATAAATAAAATGTTGCCAGACACCCCAGTAACCCCTCCATGTATCCCATCATAACCCTCTCTATCTAAAAGTAACCACTACCCTGACTTTTATAGTAATCACTTCATTGTGTGTATGTGTGTGTGTGTGTGTGTGTGTGTGTGTGTTTAATGGTTTTTTATCACCCATGCGTCCATCCCTAGACACCATGGTTAATATCACACATGATTTTTACCTTGCTGTGTATTTTAAGGTCTTTAATCTGCAGATTTCCTCTCTATCCCGTTGTTTTTTCTTTACAAATTATCTGCTGAAGCGTATGGGCCATTTTATCTGTAGACTTTCCCTAGTCTGGATTTTACTGATTACATACTCATGGTATAGTTCAACATATTTCTTTGTACTCTATTATTTCAAATTGACATTGATAGAATATTCCACCTAACAACAACAGCATACACATTCTCTTCAAGTGTCTGTGGAATATATCAAGAAGACCAAATCCAGAAAACAAACCACAACAAATGTAAAAAAATTGAAACCAAACAGTATGTTCTCTGATCATAATATAATTAAACTAGAAAAGAATAACAAAAAGATAACAGGAAAATCTCCAAGCACTTGGCAACTAAATTACACACTTGAAAATAATCCATGTTTCAAAGGGAAAAGTCTCAAAGGAAATAAAAAACAACAACATTGAACTGATATAGCTTAAAAAGGAAATAAAAAAGATCAGAAAACAATGAAATTATAAGCAGAAAATCAATATAGAAAATCAACAGAACAAAATAAAGCTTTCTGAGATCAAAAAAAATTGACAAACTCCAAGCAAGACTAACATAGAAAAAAGAAGACACAAATTACCAATATCAAGATTGAAACAGGAAATGTTACTACAAATCCTACAAACATAAAAAAGATAATAAGAGATACTACAAACAATTCTATATGTATAAATTTGGCAAATTAAATGAATAGATCAATTCCTCAAAAAATGAAAACCATAAAAGAAATCTTGAGTCACAGATGGCTTCTTTGGAGAATTCTCCCAAAGGTTTAAAGAAAAACTAGCACCAAACTTGTATAATCTATACCAGTATAAACACAAGAGCAGGGAACACTTTCCAATTCATTTATGAAGTCAGTATTACATTGACACCAAAACCAATGATGGTACAAAAAAAGCAAACTATAGACCAATATTCCTCATGGACATTGATGCAAAAATCCTTAACAAAATATTAACAAATAGAACTCAGCAACATATAAAATAATTGTACACCATGACCAAGTGATGTTTATTCAAGGAATGCAAGGCTAGTTCAATATTTGAAAATCAAACAATGTCATCCACAATATTAACAGGCTGAACAAGAAGTCACATCAGCACATTAACTGATGCAGAAAAAAAATTGAAATATTCAAAATTTATTCATAATAAAACTCCTTACAAATTAGGAATAGAGGGGAACTTCCTCAACTTAATAAAGTCCATTTATAAACATCTACACTCAACAGTATACATAATGGTGAAAGGCTGAATGTATTTCTCTTAAGATTGGAAACAAGGCAAGGATGTCTGTTCTTCCACTCTTATTAAACAAAATGCTGAAAGTTCTAGCCAGTATTATAAGGCAAGAAAAGGAAAGGAAAAGTCATAGATATTGGAAAGGAAGAAATAAAATCATTCTTATTTGCTGATAACATGTTTATTATCTATGCAGAAAAACCTCAAAAACTATAAAAACCTCCTAGAATAAATAAGTGAGTTCAGTAAGTTCATAGGATACAAGAAAAATGTACAAAAATCAATCGCATTTCTACATACTAGCAATGAATACATGCACACCAAAATTAAAAATACAATCCCATTTACAGTCACTCAAAAAAAAGAGAAAAATATTTACATGTAATTCTAACAAAACATGTACAGGATTTGTTTTTTGGAAACTATAAAACACTGATGAAAGATATCAAAGAAAACCTAAAGAAATGGAGAGACATACTATATTCATGGATTGGAAGACAACAATGTAAAAGATGTCAGTTCTACCCAAACTGATATTCAGGTTTAACAAATTTCCAGCAAGATCTTTTTGTACATATAAAGAATGTTCAAAAAATTATGTAGAAATGCAAAGAAGCCAGAAGAGTTAAAACAATTTTGATAAGGAAGAATGAAATGGGAAGAACTCGTCTACTCCATTTCAAAACTGATTATATAGCTATAGTAATTAAGACTGTGTAGTGTCAGTGGAGGGATAAACACATAGATCAATTGAATAGAATAGAGAACACAAAAATAAATCCACACCAATATGCCCAATTAATTTTGGACAAAGATTCAAGATAAATTCAAAAGAGCAGGGGCGCCTGGGTGGCACAGCGGTTGAGCGTCTGCCTTCGGCTCAGGGCGTGATCCCGGTGTTATGGGGTCTAGCCCCACATCAGGCTCCTCCGCTATGAGCCTGCTTCTTCCTCTCCCACTCCCCCTGCTTGTGTTCCCTCTCTCGCTGGCTGTCTCTATCTCTGTCGAATAAATAAATAAAATCTTAAAAAAAAAATTCAAAAGAGCAAAGATAGCCTTATCAATAAATGATTGCTGGAGAAATTGGACAACTATGAGCAAAAAACCAAAACCAAACAAATTTTAAAAACCCACCTTTTTCTAAGTCTCATAGTTTATACAAAAATTAACTCAAAATGGTCAAGGAGATAGATGTAAAGCATAAAGCTAAAAGACTTTTAAGGAAAAGACCTATGAAAAATCTTCAAGCTCTAATGTAATGCCAATAATTCTTAGATTGAACACTGAAAGCATGAACTATAAAAGAGAAAATTGATGAATTAGACTTCATAAAAATTCAAAACTTGCTAAGGGGATAAAAATACAAACTACAGAGTGGAAGAAAACATTTGCAAACCACATATCCAACAAAGGACTAGTATCTGGAATATATCAAGAACTTTCAAAACTCAGCAGTTAAAAAATCAAACAATCCAGTTTAAAAAATGGGCAAAAGACAAGAAGAGTCATTTCACCTAAGAGGATATGCAGATGACAAATAACCACATGCAAAAATGTGCCATTAGGAAAACTCCCTGTCATTAGGGGCATTCATTACCTCTGCTTTGCTTTTCTCCACAGCATTTGTTATCACAATATGCATCATGTATTTATTTGGGTTTTTATTTATTGTCCATCTTCCTCTAGTAATATCTAATCTCCATGTGGGTGGGGACTATGTTTTGTTCCTGCTTTTTCACCCTGGCCAGAGTTGTGCCTGGAAGGTGGAAAGCACTCACTAAATATTTATAGAATGAATGAATACATACTCTTGCAAGTTTAGATAGAACTCAGCTATGAGTTTAATCCTTGAAGTGCTGGTCTTTCCAAATAATAGAGTTTTAATCACTTTTCCATTCTTGTCTATTTGATTTGATTAGCATTTGGTTTAGTCCAATTTTCTACTCCTTCTTGAGTCTTTATAATTGCTATTTTGTTAGGAAAACATCCATTTCCTCTAAATTTTCAAAATAATTTCAATAGGTTTCAATGTAGTCATCTCTTATAATTCTTTTCTCTCTTCTTCATCTCCTTTTTTTCTTTGGCCAGGATCACCAAGGGTTTCTACCTTATCGAATCTTGTGGCAAAGCACTAACTTTGCATTTATTTTTCCTAATTTTTACCTCACTGAGTTCAACTTTATTTCTTCTATTTTTTTCTTCTAATTTACTTTATTGTTCTTTGTTTTTCTAATTTATTAAGTTGACATGTTAGTTAGGATGAAGTCTAAATTGCTGGAGCAGGGGATGGATCCCAAGACCTCTTTGTTATTTTCTTTTGTGGAACAATCCAGGATGGTTACATGGCCTGTTCCATAAAGTCATTCAGGAACACAATCAAATGGGGAAATTCTACCATTCTCTAGGGCAGGGGTCAGCATACCACATGAAGGACATAACTGACTGTTACCTGTTTTTGTAAGTAAAGTTTTATTGCAATGCAGCCACACTGACTTGTTTACGTTTTGCCTACATTTTACTTTTGAGCTTCAATAGCTCAGAACTGACTAGTCCATGAGAGACCAGATGGCCCACAAAACCAAAAGTATTTTCTCTTTGGCCTTTTTTCAGAAAAAGTTTGTTGATACTGCTCTAAGGCAATGTCCTGTGTACATAATCCAAAGTGGGTCACCACTGTGCCTTCTTCCAGCTGGTGGAGAGGGGAAAGAAAATGGGAAAAAGGCATGCCTCCTGCTCCTAGAAGAGGCACATAACATTTCCATTTATATTTGAGAACTTAGCCACATGGCCACATCTAACTGCCAGAAAGTCATGGGAAGGTAAAGTACTTGGGCTAGACATGCCACGTGCCCAGCTACTCTTCTTTTACTGTGGGAAGAGGAGAGAATTGATTTTGAAGGACAGCTACCAGTTTCCCCCATAGCTAAACACGAAGTTCCTTTATTTTCTATTTTTCTCTTTTAATAATGAAGGAACTCCAAGTGACAAGTATTTTTCCAGTACAACTTAAACTTGACTCAGAGGTCTTGATATGACACATTCTCCTTTTCTTAACCTTTTCTAGGTAGGTTGCAATTTCAGTTTGGATTTCTTCGTTAGTCCAACGAATATTTGGGATGATGTTTCTTAGTTTTCAAGTAGTTATATATTTTCTAAAGTCAGAATTTTATTATTTATTTCTAATTTTATTAAGAGACTGGCCCTTAACATTATACTTTTAAAAATATGTTTGTTTTCTTTTTGACCAAATGCATAAAAGATTTTGTGATACCTGGACATACATACATGTGTGTATGTATTCCTTTTTCAAATGATAAAGTTTTATTTAACATACATATCAAGTTCAATTATGTTATTTGATTTTATAACCTTTCTTATTTTTGTCTTTTATATCTAATTCTGAGAATTATTACTCTCATTTTAATATAATTTTTAGAATGAAGCTCTGGCATTTGTAATTGCCATTTATATATTTAGCTGCCATTTTTTTGGTGCAACAAATTTATAACTACTATATCTTGTACTTAAAATTGTGTATTATTATTTTATGTCCTTGTTTTTCATTTTTGAAAATTTTAATCTTAAATGTATGTGTTCTGATAACAATAATGCCGTGTGTGATGATTTTTTTGCTTGTACTTAGTATCTATTTCTCATCCCATTTTTTCTTTTACCTTAGAGTTACATCTTTAACCTGTAAAATGAAGATGATAAAACATGCCCTACTTTTTTGAGGATGAGGGAAGGTAACGGCTGTGGGAGTGTTTGTAAACCATAAAGAACACCACATATAAGTGGTTCCTCCTGCTGTTGTGCCTACTAATCTACCCAATTTGTTGTTGTCTGACTTTGAATGTACATTACTGGGAGGATCAGATCCACTTTATCATTTATCATCTATCTATTTCTGTACCTACCTACCTATCTTTTTATCTGTCCATCCTGATTATCTTTCTAACCAATGTAATCATTAACTAACCGGCTGTCTCTACTACTCCAACATATATAGATAACTATACCACACACCTGCCAATTTTCACTCCCAACACCAGGAAGAATATTTATACCATGATTATTATGGAACCCATAAATAATTACACAAAAAACATGTTGACTTTATTTTTGTTTTCCTACTATTATTGTCTAAAGGCAGGTACAGAGTTAAAAAAAAACAGCTACTGTGAAACAGCAAATAAAGAATACTCAGGTACGGAGTTAAATGTGGGAAATTACAATGAAGTTATAAGCAGTCACATGATGAAACACTTTTGAGCACAACTTCCATTGGCATCCCCCCTGCAGTTGAAAATGGGTAAAATTATAGACTCACAAAATCTGTCTTTTCTTTCTCGCTGTGTTTTTATCTTGTCAGGAGCCACTTCTTGCTACATAATCAATCTAGGTCCTTCTTAGTTTCCTTACATCTTCCTGGATATTAATAAAGGAAAATCCTGGGGTGCCTGGGTGGCACAGTCAGTTAAGCATCTGACTCTTGATTTCAGCTCAGGTCAAGATCTCAGGATCATGGGATTGAGCCCTGTGTCAAGCTCCACACTCAGTGGGGAATCTGCTTGAGTTTCTCCCTCCTCCCCTTCTGCCTCTCCCTCTCTCTCTCTAAAATAAATACGTCTTTTAAAAAAAAGGAAAATCCATTTATTTCAAATCCTACTTTATCCCTTGGTTTTTTAAGTATGTTTCTTGGAAACAACATATATAAGTTTTATGAACTTATGATTAATTCTCTTCTTTTTCACTTATTAATTTGTTTCATTTCCATTAATTAGTTCCATTTAGCCAGTCCTTTCCCAACACTCATAAGCAAACTCACATTTCACCACTGTTCTATGACAAGAAGCTTTAGCTGTTTCTCTTAGGTTTTAATAGAAAATATATTCTTTTTAAAAAAGTCTTTTGTTTAGGGATTCATACAATTCACATTTAATGTCAAAACTGGATAAAATTTAATTTTTCTAACTTATTTTAATATTTGCTATTTATCTTTCTTCTTTTTCTTTTTTCCCTTTCTTACTCTTATTGACTTGATCAATTTTCTCCCTCATTAGTTTTCAAGTTCTACTGTCCTTTCCAGTGCTCCTAGCAGTTACCATCCTGATCTTGAAATCACAATTAAAATGTTTTCTCATTATGACAATAGAGCAAAATAATAAGTGCCACCCTAAGACACTTTCCTAACCTCCTCCCACCAACAAAACCTGTTGATGCCTTTCTAGTGCCTTTTCTCCCTCCGTAACTTCTGGCCATGCTGAAGCAGTTTAAAATACCTAGGTGCAGGCTAAAATTATTTTTCCTTTTCAAGAATACTTACCTAACTTACATTATGAACTCCAAGTGACGTTCCTGTCATCTAAAATAGGATCTACTGCTCACCATGTTTTGCTCTGCTTCTCATCTCATTCTCTGGTTTGAATTTAGGGTTAGAGGACTTTCCCAAGTGTTTTCCTCAGCTAAGTTACATGACTCTTGTATTTTCTGAATCCTTGCACATTGGAACAAGGCTGAAGAATGTGTCATGCTAGTGAGGAAAGTGCCAGAATCTTCAAAAAGTGACTTCCTGCTGGTCCCTCTAAGCCAGAAATTCTAGTACATGATGTTGCAGTTGAAATGGGCTCCCCAATGTCAATAGTGATAAATGATCACAAGGTCACAGGTTGTATTTCCAGTAATTAATGGCAAGGCAGAGATAGTAATCAGAAATATTTGTCCCACAGATACATTGGGCTGTGCTAATTATTTATGCAGTTTTTTAAAAAAAAGATTTTATTTATTTATTTGAGAGAGAGAGTGAGTGAGAGAAAGGGAGCACACAAGCAGTGGCAGAGGAAGAGGGAAAAGCAGACTCCTCACTGAGCAGGGGCCCAATGCAGGGCTTGATCCCAGGACCCTGAGATCATGACCTGAGCTGAAGGCAGATGTTTAACTGACTGAGCCACCCAGGCACCCTATTTATTTGGTTCTTAAGTATTAACTAGATGAGCCAAGTAAGGCCTTTGTTTAATTTCTATAACAACTAGTGTCCTCATGTGATGAACAAGTGCCTGACTTGAACCACCCCAATAGCAAACGATCCAATTCCCAGACCGAGCTCTCCAAGGAACAGGAAGGGAACCACCAGTCACTATGGGGCAATGATGTCATGCTTTGATGCACTGCATCTGCTCCAAACACATAACGATGATAGATAACGCTATAGGAAAAAAGACATGGTCTGACTGAAAGGCAAAATAAAGGTCTCTAGAAACTATACATGGTACAGAAATGCAAAGTGGTGAATGGCGCTGAAACCACATGTTGTCTGGGTTTTGGATCCAGAAGTTGGCAGTGGCTGCAAGCCATTTGGATCCTAGGTAAGTTGGGGATGAATCTGAAAATTTTATACTTGGAGGGATAAAAGCCAGGATCCTGCTTGAAGTCCGGAGCTACAGGGGAGATACCTCCTCCTCCAAAAAGGCTGCTATCATGTAGGGTTACGGGTTTAGGAAAGTGGGGAGCCTGGAGGGATGGGAGAACACAACCATCTTTGGGACCAAGGATCATGTTCGAGGGATGAACCTGTGATGTGGCCAATTAAGCATCCTGTGACAGTAGCCCAATAAGACATTATAAGAGCTATTGTGGACCAGGAGTCATAGGGAAGGGAACTCAAATGGGGACAACTGTAAAACTGGCAGACAGTGAGGGGTTAAAACAGGGGGAAGTAGAGAAAAACAAACAAACCGCAAATATCTCACTCAAAATGAGACTGTTAGTCAAATCACAAAACATATGAAGAAATCTAACACTGAAAAAGAAAGAAAATTCATTTTATGGAACAATCTAGCAAAAATTTTAAATGTATTGGATGATCAGTAGTCAACAGTTCCGGTTATTTCTTGCATCCCTAAATGTACTGGCTGAAAACAACAGCAGCAACGATGTGTCTGTTTTCTTCATGAGTCAGAGGGGCCAGCTCATGGTTGGAAAACTGAGGGATGGCACTTCCCGGAGGTCTACGCACTTGCATGTCAGGTATCTGGGTTGGGAACAAACAGTTGGGACTGGAACACCCAGTGCTCCTTGTGCTCCCATGTCTTCCTGTGGATTTTCTAGCATGGCAGCTTCTAGGCAGCCAGCCTTCTAAAAGTCAGCTCAGGGCACCCAAGGTGTGTGTCCTAAGAGGGGGACTGAGTCAAAGGAAGGCTGTATCATTTTTACGACCTGGCCTTATACATCTCACAACAGCATTTATGCTGCGTTCTTTTTCTTAGAAGTGAGTCACTAAGGTCATTACGGGTTCAAGTAAAGGGGGATTAGATCTCTTCATTTGATAGAAGAAATGTCAAAGATTTTGTGGGCACATTTTAAATCTGCCACAGCTGACTCTCTGGCCTCAAATTATGTACTTTTTTTCACATGCAAATTACATATCATCTTCCCAGTATCCCTAAAAGTTTCATCTGTTATAGAACAGACTCAGGTTTGAGGTCCAGAGTCTTGTTTTCTAAATCTGGCTTAGATGTAGTGGAGGCGCTTGGGGATGGTGGCTCCAGTGCAGCTCCTGACGCAGCACCTCAAGCATAGCTTCCCTCAATCTGAGACCTGGGAACTAAACACCCCACATACAATGGTGGGATAGGTATAGAATCACTGCTGTGTGAGAGACTAACTCTCATTCATAAAAAAGGAACAATAAGAAGCACACAGGAATCACTGGTCTGCACAATTCTGAAGTCCAGCTAGGTACATGTTGCTTTGACTGGGCTGAGCCCACCATGTGGGATGATTCACCATAGCCCTGGGTCCTGGTTCTGCCTTCTGAGTTAGCCTTCCTTTTCCATAAAAGGCAGCCATGTTGGCAGCTGAGGGATTTTGATGGCCTTCTCCTTGCGCAAAGAGTCTTGAGTGTAAAAAGCCCTCTTCATTTTGTACTGCTTCTGTTCCTTTCAGTCCATGTTGATACAATTCCTTTAAAAACTTTGTGGGTTTTTTTATGAATCAACTTGTAGAAATCCAGAATCCTGTTGACTGGACTTCAAATGAAGCTGCTGAGAGACAGTAGACTCAAGATTCTTAGAAGTCCTACCATTTACTGGAAAGGATCTGTTAGACACACCCTTAAGATCCCTCTTCCTTTTGCACTGCCCCCTACCATTCCATTCCATGATGATATAATTCCTTTAAAAACATTATGGGTTTCCTGTGAATCAATTTACAAAATCAGTCCATTAAAAAAATTACATCCACAAGTGTCATTGAGTGGACTTCCATGTGAGCTGCTGAGGGACAACACACTGAAGATTCTTAGAAACCCTATTCTTAGAACCCAATGCAGAGGTTCTTTTGGGGCACACCCTCAAGATCCTTAGAAGGCATTTTGTCTGGTTGAGTGGTTTTTGGAGGCACTTTCTGAGATATTAACAAGGGACTTAGAGTCCTAAATTGGATTTTATCTGTCTCTGCAGCCTTTTCTCAAAATGAAAATCTTAGGAATCATGGAGAGAACAGTTTTATTTATTTATTTATTTATTTATTTATTTATTTATTTATTTATATTTTATTTATTCATTTGAGAGAGAGAGAGACACAGCCAGAGAGAGAGGGAACACAAGCAGGGGGAGTGGGAGAGGAAGAAGCAGGCTCCCAGCAGAGGAGCCCGATGCGGGGCTTGATCCCAGAACACTGGGATCATGCCCCGAGCCGAAGGCAGATGCTTAATGACTGAGCCACCCAGGCGCCCCAAGAACAGTTTTATTTTGAAGCCAGCAAGTCCTGGATACATTTGGTCTTTCTTGGGCTTTCTCTCTCCTCTCATTTTGTGGTAATTTTTTATAGCGGCAATAGAAAACTAATCCAGCTATCAAGTCTCTTTAGTTTTTCTTAATCTGAAACAGGTTCTCAGTCTTTCTTGGTTTTGACACTTATAGGGAGTATTTTGTTGAACATCCCTCAATTTAGGTTTGTCTATTTCCCCATGACTAAATTCAGGTTACAAAATTGTGGCAGGAATATCAGTGAAGGAAAATAAGATTGTGTTCTTCTCAGTGTAGTCTATTGATTGGTCCCATTACTGATGAGCTTAAATTTGATCAATTACAGACTATTGATTTGTTCCATTACTGATGAGGTTAACTCTGATCAGTTGTTGAAATTGGTGTCCACTTGGTTTCTCTATTGTAAAGTTGTTATTTTTTGTAATTAATAAATATTTTTTGGAAGATATTTTAATCCTATGTAAATATGCTGCTTCTCATCAATAGCTCACTAGTTTATATCATTGATGTTTCTCTTGTGAAGTACTTATCACTATGGTAGGTGCCAGTTCATAGTTTTTTAATTTCATCATTCTTTTTCTCCAGTTATTAGGTGGAATTCCACTTCTCTACTAATTTATATTTATTCATTTAATTTTTATCATCATGACCTTTTATATTCTTTTATTCCATGGGTTCCAATCTGTTACTTTATTTATTTATTTACACTCTGATTTTCCCAAATTAAGCCAATGGGTGCCACTTCAAGGTGGCTTCTGTGTTATTTTTCATAAGTTCCATATCAACCTTTGAACCTTTCCTTACTTTCTGGTACAAGATGTTCCAGGACTGTCTTGTACTTTTCTTGCTTCAAGTCCTAGAAGCAGTCCAAAGAGCTCTGCACTGGTTAGTGGAGAATGGTACTTAGAAACCAAGGTCTGGTTATTAATGTGCTCACTGCTACTAGGTATCACTGCTTCTGAGCCCTCTCAGAAGCAGAGTTAGGAAATAACATGCATGAGTGTGTGTGTGTGTGTGTGTGTGTGTTTACATATACATACATCTATACATCTGTTTTTATATTACTCGGATATACACACACTGCTTTTTTATGTCTTTTGTGAATAAAATATACCCTTGAGAATATTAATTAAGGGATTAAAAATTATTTTCTGTTCCTCATTGCCTTTGTTTCACCTACGTTTCTTCCTTTCTTCTTCTTCTCCTTCTTCCTCTTCTTCTTCTTCTTCTTCTTCTTCTTCTTCTTCTTCTTCTTCTTCTTCTTCTTCTTCTTCTTCTTCTTCTTCTTCTTCTTCTTCTTCTTTTTCCATTTTGGTCTCTGTATCTTCCATGTGGGGATTTGCCCAAAATGTCTGGTGGTCACTGGCTATCATGCCACATTTGAGTGATGCGCAAGGGTACAACTGTTTTGGAGGGGAATTTGCAAAATCAACAAAACTACACATGCACTTACATTGGACTCATCAATCCAACTTCTAGTTATACCTTGACAATATGAAAATGTATATGAACAAAATCATTAATTGCATGATTATTTGTAATTGTAAAATATGGGAAACAATCTAAGTTCCCACATATAGGAGAGAGGTTAAATAAGCTATGCTACATCCACACAAAGTAATAGTATGTAGTAAAATAAATAATAAGGGTGATTTCTATCAACTGATATGGAGTGATATCCCAGATATGTTCTTTGAAAAAGCAAAACGTAGATCAGTATATATCTATAATATACCTTTTATGTGAAGAAAGGGAGATAGGAAAATACAAGTGTGTCTGCTTATTCATGAAAAAAAGAAAGAAAGAAAGAAAAGAAACTTAGTAAGAATAGACCAGAAACTAATAGACTAATGAGACTGTTTTCCAAGGCTAATGGGTGGTAATTGGGTGGAAAGCATGAGGGCACTGGAATAGAAGTGATGACAAAGGGGCATTTCTTTGATTTACTTTTTAATATGTTCTGAATTTTAAAACTATGTTAATGTTTCACATAGTTAAAGAAAATATTAACAAGGGTAGGAAATAACAAAAAAACAGAACACAGAAACAAATGAACTTAAATATATTCTAAATGGATAACATGACCACACTGAAAGGGCATGAAGGATAACTTTGAACACAGTATTTTGAATATATGCCCACATGTTAAAAACCACAAGAACTGTAAACAAATATTGTGCTGTAGTTAGTAAGTGTGGGTGAGCAATTATGAAACTACTTTATATGTATTCCATAACTGGATAAGTAAATACATTGTGGATAATGAGAGCCAGGTTTCTCACTGTTGGAGAAAGCAGTTAATATATGAAAAATGCTAGACTGAGTTCTGAATTGTTGGGTTGAAATTTTTGGATGCCTAACTGTAAACTGATGGAAAATATCTATCTAATCTATCTATCTACCTATCTATCATCTATCATCTACCTATCTATCTCTACACACACACACACACACACACACACACACACACACACTCTTTCTCATATATCCAGAGGAAAGAAAACTTCAGGCCAACATCTCTCATGAACACAGACACAGAAATCCCTAACAAAATATTAGCAAAGCAAATCCAGCAATATACAAAAAAGGATACTACCTTACAATCAAGTATTGTTCATCCTGGGAATGCAAGGCTGGCTTAACATTCAAAATCAATCACTGAAACTCCCCATATTACTATACTAAGTAAGTAAAAACATCATCCTATCAGTGAATGTAAAACAGGAATTCAACACAGCATTTATTCATGATTTTTTTAAAAATCATACAAACCAGGAGCTTCCTTAACCTAATAAAAAGTTTTCATGAAAACCCTACAACTAACATTGTATTTAATGGTGAGAGGCTGAATGCTTTCTCCCTAAGATCTAGAACAAGGCAAAGATGTTCTCAATTACTGCTCCTATTCAATATCATACTGGAAGTCCTAGTTTGTACAAGAAAAAGACATAGAGACTGGAAAGCAAGAAATAAAACTGTCTTTATTAACAGATGATTGTGTAGAAAATCTCCCCAAATCTACACACACACACACACACACACACACACACACACAATCCCCAAGAACTAATAAATGTGTTTAGCAAGGTCACAGAAAACAAAGTTAATATTTTGTGTATTCTTATATACCACCAATGAACAACTGGATTTTGAAATTTTAAAAAATACCATTTACGATAATCGAAAAGAAAGTAGTGACAAAAATGTGCAGGATTTGTATGCAGAAAACTACAAAGCAGCAATAAAGAAAACCAAAGATGATCTGCATGATTAGATCTATACCCTGGCTCATACATTATAAGACTCAATATTTGAAAGATGTCTATTCTTCCTAATTTGATTTATAAATCAGTATAATCTTAAAATCCAAGCAAGCTCTTTAGTAGATATTAACAAGCTGATTCTAAAGTGTATACAATCAGCACAATGTATGCAAAAACAAAGGGAATAGCCAAGACAATTCTGAAAAAGAAAAATTTGCTTGGAAGACTCACATGTTCTGAGTTTGAGACGTTTACAGGAATTATAACAGTGTGATGCTGGTGAAAAGAGAGAGACACAGGTCAACAGAATGGAACAGAAAAGTCATAAATAAACAAGTGGTGTTTGAATAATTGGATGTCCATATGCCAAAGAAAAGAAAAAAGAAGAGAAAAGAAAAGAAGGATCTCAATACATATGTCACATCTTGTACAAAAATTAAATAGAAATGGATCTACATGTGAAACATAACGCTATACAATTTTGAAAAGAAATCTAGGAGAAAATCTGCATGACCTTAGGTTTTGTGGTGAGTTTTGAGATACTACAATTTACAAAGGAACAAATATATAAATTGGACTTACAAAAGTTGAAACCTTTCTCTCTTTCAAAGATAGCTGAAATGATTAAAAGACGGTCACAGACTGAGAGAAAGTCTATGCAAAATATCTATCTAATAAAGGATTTCTATCCTAAATATATAAAGAATTCTTAAAATTCAACAACAAGAAAATAATCACTCTAATAAAAAACAAAAGTCTGGTTTAAAAAATGGGCAAAGGATCTGAACAGATATTTTACTAAAAATGATACATAGTTGTCAGTAAGTATATGAAAAAGTTTCTCAACATCATTATCATTGGGACATACAAATCAAAACAACGAGATTCCAGTTAAAATCCAAACATTCTATAACATCAAAACATTGGGAGGATGTGGCGCAACAGGAGATCCATTCATTATTCACGGAAATGAAAAATATGGTTCAGCCATTTTGGATGATGGTATAAAACTTTTTTATTATGTTAATCATATACTTATCATATGGTCTAGTAATCATACAGAATATTTGCTATCCAGGCAGGTTACATGGAAAAAAAGAATAACCCTTCATGTTGTATGCAAAGGCCATACACAGTAAACCAAGGAAACACACACAAAATAGAGGAACCTTTTCTAGGGTTTAATAGATTTCATAGCTTTTTCACATGCAGGTATTATAAACCAAGGCAAATAAAATTCACTTTCCAAGTTTATTACATTCCCAATGGCAACTAAAACTCTGCAGTCTTACTAACTTGAAAAACCAGACACAGAGTTTGAAGGGAAAACAGCAGCTGAAAAGGGGAAGGGGGAGAATCCCAGAAAGAGTGTCATCGGGCAAGAGCCAAATTCTGTGTATAGACTGGCCCAGATTTCTCACCCCTGAAATACGCCATCTGTTTACTGGGCAGACTCCAAGCAGCCCCATTTAAGCTAAAAGAACCTCTATGTCAGTTGCAGCCCACCCTAGAGGAGACAAACCTCAAACAAACCCAATACTCTTTAGAGAAACATACCAAAATCACAAAATTACTAGAAATACAAAGAAAAAGAAACATGTGAGCCATACACAAGAAAAAAGGTGATTGCTGAAGGCTGACCCTAAGAACGAGCCGTGGCTAGAATTAGCAGGAAAGGAGTTGAAATCTGGGCTCAAAGAAATAAGAGTAAATATATGCCCTAAAAAAACAGATAGAAATCTCCACAGAGAAAAGAACCAAATGAAAATTATAGAACTTAAAAATATGCTATTGGAACGAACCACTTCATTAAATGTTCATAGAGAGTTATAGAAAATAATAAATGCTTAACTATGTTGCAAAATCCCCGGGTAGTATGTGGGGGGTTGTGCAGGTAGGGAGGTAAAAGGATCCTTTCTTGAGGAATAGGGTACAGGAAGTGAGGAAGGAAGAATTAGTGTGCTATGGGGAGTGTTCAAGGAAGGGAAATAGTTGGTACTTTTGTCTACAGATAAAAGGAGAGTTGTGTGCGACTGACTAATAAAGCAGGGGAAATAGGACACTAATGATTAATGGGATGAAAATATACCAAGTAAGATCAAAACTAACAAGAGGAAGAAGTGAAATTCATAACAGCTCTATCAAACTCACAAAAAAATAAGGTAAAAGAAAAAGACAAATAGTCCTTAAATAATATAAACAATGATAACATATATTACAATATTGTTGTGCATAACAATGTACAACAATGTACACAATGATATAATATTACATAATATTAAATATACTGTGTATAGAATAAGATAGAAGGAATAAAATAAAAGTCTAAAATATGATTGAACTGGATCAACCCATTAAAAGACAAAGACTGTTAGGTTAAGTGAAAAATTAAGAGCTGACAGTAAGCTGTCGCACACACACACACAAAATTAAAGCAAGCAAAAAAAGGTTGACGTCACAAATGAACTGTGATGGTTTTTGATGGGTCAACTTGGCAGGGTAGAGGATGGAAGGGAGGATGGCAGACTTAAGGGACTTTTAGTGGAGATAAAAAGCATCATAAGAGCACCACAGCAAGCAAGCCCAAACCTGCAGGAAATGAGTGATTTCCCGGCAATTCCAACTACCAGAACTGGAGCATTTGAAGCAAGCAGTTGCCACAGTGAAGATGAGGTCAGTAGAAACTGATCAAGCAATGCCTTGAGTTCCCCCAAACTATCAGCAAATAGATTAAATTCCAAACACTAAAGCCATTGCAGTGAACAACAGGAGAAAGCAATCCCTGTCATTATTATTATTGAATATTGTCTCAGAGATTTTAGTGACTATGATAAAACAAGAACATGAAATGCCTGGCATGGACATAGAAAGTACATAAAAGTATCTTTTCTGCTGATGGTATGAATGTACACTTTGGCAAGCCCAAGAGAACAGTGGAGGAAAAAAGAAACCCAATCAATTAGAATAATTGTGCAGATTTGGTTAAATAGAGATTAAATAAATATTAAAATAAACCAACCACTTTTTAATGTTCTAGTCATTAAAATCTAGATGTGAAATGGGAAGACAAATTTTAAATTACATAGGAAAAATTTTAACAAGAAAGACTAAGGGCCAATATTAAAACCCTGTAATATTAAAAGACATTAAACAAAATCTTATCTAATTTCCAATTAGAATCGACAGAGGCTTTTTCATAATTGAATAAAATATTCTTAGACTTCTTATATTGAACAGATGCCTATGAGGATAGCTAAGAGAACCTGGAAAGGCGCCTGGGTGGCTCAGTAGGTTAAGCCTCTGTCTTTGGCTCAGGTCATGATCCTGGGGTCCTGGTATCGAGCCCTGGGTGGGACTTCCTGCTCAGAGGGGAACCTGCTTCTCCCTCTCCATCTGCCCCTCCTCCCTGCTTGTTCTATTTCTCTCTCTCTTAAATGTTTTTTTTTTTAAAGAAAAAAAGAACAGTAGAGGGGAGGTTTGCCATACTAGTTATCAGAACCTATGCTAAAGTCACCTTAAGCAAAGAGTCTTGGTGAACTAATGGACAAATGGATCAGTGGAACAGAGAATCTAGATTTAGACCCCAATTTATACAAGAAGTCAATATATGACAAGTGCGGAAGTTCAGATGAGGACAGGCCGGGCAATAGTGATAGCAGCACAGCAATCTACTCTTCTGGAAGATATTAAAATTTTACTAGCATCTTACACATGATATAAAAACAGATTGAAATGTAAGTATAAAAATCAAAACAATAAAAAATCTTATAAGAAATCTGGGAGGTAAGGGTGATACAGATACTCTTCAACCCAGGTGTTCTGTTCCTGAGAATCTATCCTATGTACTAAAGCCTGGAAATCTAGAGCCACAGAAGAAAATTCAGTCATATCTGACTATATAAAAATTTAAAACTTTAAAAATGGTCTCTATGCCATCTTTTGGTACCAAAGGCATGAAAAAACAATATTGTTGGGAAAAGCTTAAAATGCAGATGGCAAAATATAATTTCTCTATTATACAAAGCAAACTTACTGATTGACCAACAACAAACATCGTGTGAAAATGAGCAAAGGGTATATAGATAGAAAGCACAGAGGAGAAAACCCAAATGGCCACCAAATGAATGAAAAGACGTTCAAATGTACTAGTAAGTCAGGGAAATGCAAATTAAAGCAACAATCAAAATATCTCTACTCCATTAAGACAGGCGAAATTAAAAGGAAACCTAATGCCTGTTACTGGTTGGGGAGGTGGGAGATAGTGTTTTTGCATACTGCCATAGGAATGTGAAGTGTTTACAACAACTAAACAATATAACGTTTTTGGAAAGCAATCTGGCAACATCCCTTAAAATTAAGATTTCAAATACTCTTCGACCCCTTCTGAGAGTTTGTCTCATAGATCAATTAATAAGGACCTATGATCATGAATGCTTTCTTTTTTTTTTTTTTTAAGATTTTATTTATTTATTTGACAGAGAGAGAGACAGCCAGCAAGAGAGGGAACACAAGCAAGGGGAGTAGGAGAGGAAGAAGCAGGCTCCCAGCAGAAGAGCCTAATGTGGGGCTCGATCCCAAGACTCTGGGATTACACCCTGAGCCGAAGGCAGACGCTTAATGACTGAGCCACCCAGGCGCCCCAATCATGAATGCTTTCTAAAGTATGGTTCATAGTGGTCAAGACCAGAAAACAAAAAGATTGCCCATCATTTGCATTCATATAAAATGCCTAAGCAAATTCATTTAAATATATTTGTAAGCAATGATAATGTTAATGTATTAGATACAATTAATAAGTTTTGATGAGTTGCGTTAGTAATGTTTGTTTGGAAATTTTTGCTAATTATACTTACAAATTTTATAGCTAGTTGAGAACTTGCACCAATAGTGATATACATTCCTCTTATGCCCCCAAAATCCTTGGGATATTTCAAGGTCCTAATAATGAAGAAAGTGACATTATGGTATTAACATCCATCTGGAAAGATAAGAACATATAAATAGCAACTTAGAGAAGAATAAATACATATAAAAACTGCTCACCTTCATCCAACAGTTAGAAAAAAAGTAAACACGTGTAAATTGGTGTTACTATTTTGGAGAGCAATCTGGCAATATTTATCAGAATTTAAGAAGTTTGGGAGAACTCAAAATTCTGCCATGCCTGTTGAAATATCTTACTATGGGGGGAGGGAGATGTATTGTTTGTTTTTAGTAACTCATTATGTGGTCAATTTTGAAGTCTCATGAACATTTTAAAAAGACATATTTGACATTCACGGATTCCTAATTCCCTGATACGCACGCTGCCTCAGGGTTGCTCCTGACATTGACACCCTGGGCTTGTTGGTCATGCTTGGCCCCATTAGCGGGCTCTTTTCAAGCTGTGCTTGCACCAAACAGTTCAGGAGTTTGGAAGCTGGAACCCCATCAAGATCGTGTGTTCCAGGTTGGATGGGCACCAGGGAGGGAGGGGTATGGAGAAGTGGGGTAGTCCCTAGGTCATCCCCCAGTTTTTGTCATGAGTGTGATCTCTTCTTCATAACCACAGTATCTCCTCATCGACCATTCAAAGTGGGTCTGCATGCTCTGAGATGGTGGTGGTGGGGTGTTGGGGGAACACTGAGGTGTGGCTTGGTTGACACAACTGTCCACTTTTGAGACCCAGGACCACTGACTGGATGCAAACAAGGAAGTGTAGTTTCTTAGCAGGATCTGGAGTGTATTTGGGGAGCATTTTAACAAGGAGCAGGGAACCCTGGCTTTCACAGTCCTTGGGAACTCACTCCAATGAATGTGGGCTCCATGGGAGTAGAACTCGGTCTTGTCCAATACTGTAGTCCCAGCACTTGGAGTAATGCTTGGTGCAAAGTAGGTGCTTAATCAATGTTTGTAGAATGAATGGATTCTGTTCGTCAGGAATCAAACTTGGGCAGGGGGTGCTGGTCATACTTAGAGCAAATCCAGTCTCCCCAAGTCTGAATTGCTGTATTGGGTTACAACCCTGAGAGTTTTTGATTTTGATGCCTGAAGGGTAGCCACCATTGTCTCCCTCCTTTTTCTTCCTTACGGTGAGAATTTGGGAGGTCTCCTTAGGTTTCTTTAAAAGGTTGAGTTTCTCCAGTATTGTTTTTGCGCTGAATTGCTCCCAACCAAACTGGATTGCTCCAAATCTCACTCCATAGTACCTTGTTAGACGGTTTCATGTAGAAGTCTCCAAAATTTTCTTTTCATGTGTGATCAGATCTTGATATATAAGCCCTAGCCACTTGTGTGATTACCACACACCCACTTGAAGACATCTGCTTTTGTCGGATTTATCTCTTTCAAAAATGCTTACTCACTAGCAAATGATCATACTTTAGATTTAACCAAATTATCAGCATTATTGTTCACCACTTACATATTTTCTGCTTTCTTGAGATGTCCATTTTGATTCCATCATTGCTTCTCTGGGTCATTTGTAGCTTTTAAAAAAAGAGAGAGAATAATTTACTTTCTAAATGTCTATGTGTCAGAAGTGATATTTTGCTTGAATGTCTGTTTGACAGCTCGTTTGGCTCCACTGGCTTCTATCATTCAGTATTTCAGTAAGTCTGATGTCAGTTCTGATTTTCTTTCAAATTGTAAGTATCCGGGACCTATATTTTTTGTTTTTGTTTTTCATTTACTCTCACAATTCCCCATATTTTCTTAAGTAAGATTGTGGCTTGACCAAAGCCTCCTAGCATTTCTAAAATATTGTTCCATATATTTTGCTGCTATGTGTGAAAATGTTCAGTCCACTTTCCTTGAATTGGTGGAACAGACCTTTTTTGGTAATCGTCTCTAACGTGTGTTGACCTCATGTGTTGGATCTTCCTTCGGCTCGGGGGAAAAATTCTCATAGTATTTTGGGAGTACTGTTTCCCCAACGCTCAATCCCCACTTTTTTCTCTCCTTCCGGATGCCTGAGTATTGGCTTTCCTGAAAGTATAGTGGTTAAGGGCACAGGCCCTGGGGTCAAATAACCTGGTTTATATCCCTCCACTTCCAAGTCACCAGCTCTCCGAGCCTCGGTTTCTTCATGTAAAATGAAGATAGTAGGAAGTACTGACAAGAGAAGCAAAGACATGTGGTTTTCGTTTTCTTCCCAGAATTTGAAATTTGAAGGCAAAGCATGAGACTTTTAAGAGATTTCTGCTTGTGGCCCTGCACCTGGTAAGTAACGCCTCTCCCAGTAAGTGGCGCATCTCCCAACCAGGGCTGGCTCAGCTGGGGAAATTCAGCCACCTGAAAGCAGAAGGAGCTCCGGGCTGTGTGAGGAGACCCCAGGGCCTGCGTGGTCTACCTGCGTGACCCCAGGGCTAGTGTGTAAAGGCGATGGGAGAACTTGCAAGGTCTGCTTTAGTTTTGGAGTTTGGTTTTGATTTTTTTTTTTTAAGGACAAATTGATTTTCACAGTCTGTGTTGAGTAAGCAAACAAATAGGTTCCCCTTTAGTGGGTTCTTAGTCAGTGGTCTAATTGTGAAGGAGAAAAGGCAAATTAAAGTTTAAATAAGACCGAAGGTGATTTCAAAGAGAGAATTTCTGTTACGAGAACTTATCACAGTACTTGATGAAATACGATCTTAAGAACCCCACCTACTGATGCCTGTTACCTAGTCACTCAGCTTCCAGAAATTTTAAACAGAGCAAAAGACTCCATGGTTAGAGCTTTTGAAGTCCAAATTTATAAGAATTAGAGTTCTCACAGTTTCTTAGTTTTGATCCTTTGTAGTGAAAGCATTTAGAGTGGTTTACTTCCGAAGAAATCATACGTTATTCTGGAATTTGCTCGTTTTGGTGCAAAAGGGCAGAACAAAACGGAAGTGTGATCACATAATCTTTAGTGTATCAAATAAACTTTTCTATAGAACAAAGGTAACCCAAGTGATAAAATTATTACTTACAAAATTTCCTAGGGTCATATTTTGAAAGAGTCTTTCATTTAAAGAAACGTGTCCTGATTACCAAGACGGTTGATTATCCTTCAGCCAACAAATAAGTGTAATTTGCCATGGGCAGGGAACTGAGTGAACAGGGTTTTGCCCTCAAGTACTTGGAAGAGCTAAAAAAGGGTAAACAGAAGGGGGAATGAACCATGAGAGACTGTGGACTCTGGGAAACAAACTGAGGGCTTCAGAGGGGAGGGGGGTGGGGGATTGGGATAGGCCAGTAATGGGTATTAAGGAGGGCAAATATTGCATGGTGCACTGGGTGTTATACGCAAATAATGAATCATGGAACATTACATCAAAAACTAAGGATATACTGTAAGGTGGCTAACATAACAAAATAAAAATTATTATAAAAATAGAGCTAAAAAAATATACACATCCTTGAGGAGATCTCATATGCTGTAATAAATATTCAGAGGGGAAATAAGTTACCTTTCAGTGGGTGAGACCAGAGAAGGTATGGAATGGAAGAGCCACCATTAAAAAAGGGGGTGGAAGACGGTGAGATTTTGGCATGTGGATTCATAAGCAGGAGCAGAGAAAGGAGGCATTCCAGGGACAAGTGTAGGCAAACGGATGCATAAGCACAGGGAACAGTGAATTAACTTCACATGAAAATCAGAGAAAGAAGAGGAGGCAATGGGCAGACTGCTAAGAATGGACGAGAATTTTCAGGGTCCCTCAGATCACTGACTGGTACTAACTTGATGATCTCTTAGTGAAGGTAATTTAGAAGTAAATATGGAAATATCATATGAAAGCATTGACAACAGAAAATACAACAGTAGGTAGCACTTTACTCCTGCAAGGTAATTGAATTTAGAAAATGGGATGAATTGAACTCATCTGCCTGAAATCTTTCAACAGTATGGTCTTTGAGACCTTTAAAAGAGAGTGTATCTGTGACAGCCATTGAGCACCACTAATTCTGGGGTAGGAAAAGCTGACATACCTTGAGATCTTAAATAGGGCATGGCTTAGGCTATTAACCTACTTACACAATGAACGTTCCCAGGGCATGAAAATCTGGTTGCAGGAGCCTTCTTAGAAATGTCATCCGGGGTGTGCGAATGCTAATAACAGATGAATTATGTATTTTTAGAAGCAGGGCAGTTTACCAACATCATTTCAATAAGACTACCAAATGCACTAACAACACTTTGAAAGGGCCCCTCCACTCCCTGGCCATAAAAAGATTAAAGTTCTCTAATTACACATAGAATAAACCAAAAGTTAAATCTTTGCAACAATTCTATCATAAAACAGAAAATTCCGTAGCTTATGTGAGGATCCATTATACTTCTGACTTTCATCCCCTCAGAACCCCAAGTCATAAGTGGTATTATTATAAATGGACTATCTGCCTGTTTTTGAAAAAGATTCAATTTACAAACATTTCCACATGTGCGTGTGTAATAAATGTTGGTCTACATTTCAAGTATGCTTCTACCGAGTAAAGCAAGATTAGCCTGTTCTCATTTTTTAAAAACTTGCTCATTGGTAGAAAACCCTTTTCATCTGCAACAATGGCAGCCAAAATAATGGTACAGAAAAGGAGATTCTGAGGACTACTTTATGGACACAATCTCCATTGAGCACTGTGCTCTTTTGTGTGTGTGCTTCTTTTTTAAAGCAGTGAGAACCTGGGAATTCACGTTTTCTGGCATAACAGTGTATCAGAGGAAGATATTTCTATTTCTTTCAAGGTAAGACCAGCACAACTAAAGAATGACAGTTGAAACTAGTCGTATTAAATAGGGTTCTCCAGAGAAACCAAACTAATTGGATGTGTGTATAAATATATAAATGTGTGTATGTATATTAAGAAATTGGCTCATGTGATCATGGAGGTTGACCAAATCCAAAATCTGCAGGGCAGGCCAGCATGCTGAGATCCAGAGAAGAGATCTTGATGTTGCAGCCTGAGCCCAAAGACAGTCTGGGGGCAGAATTCCCCTTTGCTGGGGAACCTCAGTCTTTTCTTCTTAAGGCCTTCAACTGATTGGATAAGGCCCACCCACATTATGGAGGGTAGTATTTTAAAGATTTATTTATTTATTTGAGAAAGAGAGAGGGGGTAGGAGCAGAGGGTGATGATTTCCAAGCAGACTCCCCGCTGAGCCTGGAGCCCCAACCCAGGCTCTATCTCATGACCCATGAGATCATGACCTGAGCTGAAACCAAGAGTTGGACACTTAACCGACCGAGCCACCCAGGCGTCCCATAAAGTCAACTAATTATCAATGTTAATCACATCTAAAAAAATGCCTCCGCAGTAACATCTAGTCTGGCTACCCCGGCCCAGCCAAGCTGACGCATAAAATTAACCATCAAACTAGCCAAACATCTTCAGAGTAGAAAAATTTATTATTGACCTCTGTGTTGAATAGAATGCAGGTGAAGTCAACACATTCTGGGTTTTGTTTTGTTTTAGTTTTAGGCTGAAACTGCCAATATTTGACCATTTTTGATCTGCAAAAAAAGGGTAACTGAGTATGGTTCAATACAATATTTAGGCTTTCCAGCAGTTGCAATGACGCGGCCATCGTCACACAAATGCCTGATCAGAAAACAACCTTCTTTTTATAAAGCTGATTTCTTTGGAAATACCCCTAGGACTTAGCACAAAGTGATGCCTTTTACTGAAGAAATGTCTGATTAAGGAAAAGTGACAGCAAAACTCAAGTGATCTAAAGCCAGACTTGAAATTCCATCTCCCCTCCATGGTAAGGCATTGGTATGAACTTTTTCATTTAACAGGGTCACATATGAAGTTTTTCAGCCCCGTTGGGTCTATGATGCAATAAACAAACTGCATTTTGAATTACTTTTCCATAAGGGAGATTATATTTTAAGTGAATTAATCCCAAACGTTCTTTTTCAAAGTATCGTAACTAAGAAAAGCATCATGTTTTGATAAGCAGTCCTTGAAATATTTCATACGTATGAATTTAAGTAAAAATGTATTTAGTGTTAAGAATTCACAAAGGCATGCTTTTCGATTTTCTGGAAGCAAGCAGGTGAAAAGAGGGACTGCCGACACTGCAAATCGCTGTTCAGTTTCTCTCTCTCTCTGAAAGTGGGAGAGCCTTAAAACAGGAAAGTCAAAGGTAAAGAGGGAATTTTCCTATCATCGTGAAAGAGGTGCTAGGAGATACATAAAACATGATTTCTACAATTGATTCCTGCTCAGATTATTAACTGAATCTTCAGACAATGTTGCTGTCTGCATTGCTGTTGCACTGATGAGTTTTGGACGAAGTGGTGTGTGTGTTTTGGTCCAGATAACTGTCAAGGGAGGGTTTTCAGCAAAATTTTAGACAAAGAGCCCAAAGGGAACCTCTAAAAGGATCACAGTACTGGCAGACAGCAAGCGTTAAAGGAATGATTAATGCCAATCTTCTCTCACACGAACAAGAGACGTTATTGATTTATACATACTAATCACCTTTCTGGAATTCTTTTTTGGATGCTCACCTGGATTACAGTTTTGATGCAGGACCTTTCAACTTTTTTTTTTTTATTTACAGTCTCTATCCTTCCTTTAAAGGTACAAAAGTTTTAAAACAAAACAAAAGAAACCCTGGAACTTTACATTTCGTTTCAACAACAAAGTATTGTCCTCGAGTCAGCTATTAGAATCGTATATTTACCCAATGAGAAAATACTTAAAAATTCAAAGTGAAAAGAAAAAGTTATACCAAATAGAAATGTATCATCTATTAAAATTTCAGGAAGATCTACATTATCTAAAGCCATTCTATAATTTTATTCATATAGTTTGTGGAGTTCACATATCTTTTTCTTACAGCAAACATAACACTGTAGGCCACAAGAAGCTGCAGTACTATTGTTTCATTAGCAGCAAAGTAATATTTTATATCTGGGTAACTGGACAATAAATAGCCTGCTTCTTTGGATGTGGATGATTAAAATGTTGTATCACTGCAGCTTCATAATGTGAGTGCTATTTTACAGAGCTTATACACACACAAAAAATACGATCTTTGTCTATATTTTATACAAATACAACAGTAGTTTGTGAATACATTTTAAGTACATGATATACATGATAAGCCACTTGATTTTCCAATATCACAGAATAGCGATTTTAAATGCAATAAAAATATACAAAATTCGGCCTGGAATGCAGATTTTTCTTTTCTATTTTGACTCAAAACTTTATCATTAGAACATTTTTAGAGTACTAGTCCAAACACTTTTCCGTCTGCTAAAAATACAATTTCAGCAGTCCAGCTTATGTTCAGGCGTGATGCAATCCATTTCCTAATGGATTCCCAGTTTTTGTTCAATTCAAAGGGCTGTTAGTAACATACCGCATGTTCTTCACTCCACACCATGTTATAAAGCCCACGTTTCATTCTGAGTTATAGTCACCTTGTGGACAAAAGCTGGGTTTGTTCTGGTAACATTTGCACGTCCAAGATTTCCTTTTGCAAGTGCACGTGAATACATTGTGGTGGGTGGTAAAAGTCTGTTAATGACAGATCAAGTCACAGTATAAAAATATATTGTACACCTTTACGCCTAATGGAGTCCTTTTTTTCCTATGGCTAAAAAAATATGACTGAACGAGACAGCGACGTTTGTAGCACCATGAAGAGTTGTATCCCAAGTTACATTAGCAGCATGATCCAACATAATATTGAAGGAGTGTTTCTGAGAAGATAAACATTCATTCTGGTTCATCTGTACCACTGAAGCTTATACAAGGAAGTGTTTTATACATTAGCAATAGTTCTGTCATTTCTAGAGCTAGATAAACTTATCAAAAGACACTGCCTTTCCATCCTCAAAGGGCTGATAACGGAGAAGGGCCTAAGGGTGATGATCTAAGTGTGCCTTTACCAGTGTGGGTGGTATCAGTTTGTTTTATGTAATCCAAAAGGCGCTCTGTATGGGTTTCTAGCACAAAACTACATAAGGCGACTCCTGTGGATCTATGGAATCACGACAGACTGTGTTGTAGACACGGCTGCTGACACAGTGTGAAAAAAGCACGACATAGAGTCAACTTAGGCACTATATGTCAGAGATAACAGTCCGCTATTGCTAATGAAGAATAGTCGACATTTAAAGGACCTCCTCCAATGTCACATGGATCTCAGTAGGCTAGAAGCAACTTGGGCGAACTGGTATTTTTTAATTTACATACTGGGAAGACAGTGTGTTTTGAAACACGTAAACCTTGTAAAAAAATAAACCATTGTAAAACCTTATGAAAAGACACACACCGATTCTGTGCAATATAGCAAATTGATAAGAAAACACTGTAAAAATGTACCTGTTTAAAATACCATCTACCATTTTTGAACACAAAGCATTATATATCAAAGGCCTACATATATATCATCTAATGGCACTTGAAACAAATTATAATAAGTCTTAAAATAAAAGGCATAACCTATAAGAAAGTTTCTGTAAAGGTTTAGATTCGTTTTGAAAGTGCTATATCTTGTAATATGTGTAGTATAGAGGTTGACCAAGCTCTATTTTTTAAAAAAATATTGGCCTATATATGTGTATTGCTTACTAGATGAACGATCCTGAAATATGTACTCTTTAACATTCATTATTAGCTTAATAAAGCAATCAGCTCTGGCTCATGTTTCAGTCAGTATATGGTTTTTAAAAACCGCTACTGTCCAAATTAACACAATATATCACTATATTCCACAAATGACTAAGAATAATAAAGCACAAGTAACAAATAGGCAAAAATACATAGCTTGGAAGAAACACTAAGTGAAATTAAAAAGCTGCACAAAGAGTGGTGTGTGATCAGCCAGGACAACTGAAGTTTTTGAAAACTGCACTTGGTAGTATGATTTTAAAATGTGAAATTTAACAGTGACCAATAACTATAAAGATGATATTTGCATACATCAGTGGATAATATTGCTTACAGTGCCGAGACCCTTCCACACTCATGCTTTTGTGTCTGGTGATTAAATTTGTACACACGTGTGGAAGTTCAAACTGAATGAGGTTCAATATCTTGTCTGAGGTCCAAATTCTAAACTGAAATATTTTACTTAATGATAATCCCTTTTTTTTTTTTTTAAACCAAGCAAAGGCACTACTAGAAATTTCAAGGATGATGATTCTGGCCACAGCATTGGCAATAATTATTTTTAATCACATCCAGTTGATGTAAAAAAAAATGTCAATTTTTTTTCTAGAAAAAACGAGACAGTTCTGGGTTACATCCTTGTTAGACCATTGTGCAATTAAATGAGTCTGCCTCATGTTTAACAGAAATTCTCTTGAAAAGGGTTTAGTGACCAGTAGAATCAATTTGAAAAACACATGAGCTGAATTCCCTCTTCCTTGGAAGTGTTATTTCAAGTCTATGAGGCGGCAACAGGCAAAGAGGTGTTCACATGAAAATTAAGACTCTAGATTTTAACCCTGGTGCCCTGAAAGATGTGCCTCCACGTGTGTGAATTCCATGCAGGGTGAGAATAAGGCTAAAAATATACATACATATATGGCGCCATTCCCCATTTCCAAAATGCTTTATTGAATAAATCCTGGTACTCCCTTTTGAATTGTTTCTTAGCGGTGAAATACAGCCTGCTAAGGCCAACGTCTCAGGTCATTAATTTGACTTCTCCTTAAGCAAATTTTAGACAAAGTAAAGTAGTGCTTCCACACTTGTATTTGTGACTTCTACGTAAAAATAGGTTTTCTATTTATTTGTGCTCTGTCACCAATTTCTTTTTCCTTTTTTTTAAATGGTGATTAAAGCAATATTGAACACTAATCATTCAACTAATGATTTAAGTAAGCAATCTGTTTCATAGAAACTAAAGGAAGCAGTAATAAAGCAGAGCTAAAAGCCTACTTTCAGAGCAAATATTCTCCTAATCAAAAGCTTAGGAGCAGTTTGAAAAATTTTAAATGTATTTCCTTATTAAAACATATATAATTTTAATGCCTTTGGAACACACTTTTTTTATAAAATGTAATTTTTTATAATAAAATTTAAATACATAAGTATAAAAACTACTGCTCCTAGAATTAAAAAAAAAAATAGGAGCATGATAAAATATCAGGAGCCAAAGCTCCCTTAAGAGAGCAACTCTGATTCTATGAAGTGCGATACGTGTGTGTGTGTGTGTGTGTGTATACGTGTGTATAATATATATAGTGAAACCCCCATTTACATTATTACAATTTACATTTCTCCACAAATTATACTACTCCCAAATATTTTAAATAATGTACTATATTCAGTAATCTGCACTCCTTTTTAGAAATTCTTGGTAAACATCGCAATCTGCAGTGATAATTGGCCCTACAAATGAAAAAAGAAGCTTCCGTATAGGGCTAATGAGTGCTCAGAAATATTTTTTTTTTAAGAGATATATACTCTTCTATAAACCTTCCCCTTCATACCCACCCCAACAGACAGGGTCCCAAAATAAGGTGTTAACAAGTGCTTAATAGATATGTTTTGTAGGCTGATGCCCCAACCAATATTTAGAAAAGTATAATTGGACCTTCAAAACAGTTATGGTGGTCGTCTAATATGAGGAAAGCCCACAAAAACTATTTTATTTAGTGAACACAATATTCTTGATTGTTACTTTCACATTAACTAAGATAGTGCTTGTTTTGCTTTAGTTTTTGCCCCTCTACAAATTCAACTGATTTGCAACTCTCCCCCAATTTCCCAGAGACGTGTAAAAGTGGGGTTTTACTGTATATATTTTTAGTCGCTTAAAACTTTGTGGTCATTCCTCAAATAGTTTTCTAATGCATTTAAATTTAAAGTCTCCATCTGAAAATAGCAAGGAAAGATAAATCAACACTGAATCAGAAAGATACCATGGGGGTAGGGCTGTTTTGTTTTCTGCTTTTGGTTCTTATGGGAAAGAAAACTGTATTAAATTCAGCAAGAAGTGATGTGAGCGATATGCTTTTCCTTTACTCCTAATGAGTCTAGTTTCCAACCCTGGCAACAAGGAACAGGATCCCTAGACAAGTTCCCCAAGCTGAACCAAGTGCTTCACATCTAACTTTCTTTTTAGGAGACTACCACGCCACAGAAGAAGAGACAGTCCGCTCAGGGATAAACACCCCTAACATCCGTCGTTCCACAATGGCTCTCGATTCTGGACTAACTGTGGGCCGACAATTAAAATAGAATTGCTGGCTGCACTTGACCCACCCTTTGGCCATGAAAGGTGGGAAAGATTAAAGACATCTAGCCATACACTGACTGTGAAGACTCTGATGCCGTAACACGATGAGTACTATTAAACTGGAAAGAGAGCAACTTTGCAACATGGAAAAATGTCATGCGTACTAGTTTAAGGCCAACTACTGAGTAACATGGAATGCCGTGTCACCTCATTAGGAGTCTCTTTTTGCTATAAATACTGGTGCTTTGTAGTTAGGTTTTGTTTTCCTTATGTGTGCATAATATAGACGGCAAATATTTGAGCCAGACAATAGCAAAGTCTTCAAAATATACTGACCTGAAATTACGGTGTATCTAAGAAACATCTATTATCTCCCCAAACTGGATTCTGAATTCATCTGAAAACATTTGCTTATGAATCCATTTAGAGACTAGTAAAAATTTAAAAACTCTCAGGTTATTCATACACATTTTAGAAAATGTACATTCTATTGCCAAAATCATTTTTAATGAGCCAAATGTCAAAAGGTAGAGCCACTGGTATTGGACAGAACTGATAATTTTAAGATCTCGAAGCAAATTGAATGTGGAACTCATAAGACTTTACTGCTAATAATGGCTTTCCTAGAGGAAAAATCATCTTAAAATATGACAATTGGCAGTGAGTGTGGACAAAATACCCAGGTAAACATAACTGAACGCAAATGGTTCCAAAGCTCATTTATAAAGCTTGTTTCTATTTCATACTGGCTTAACGAAAATTGGTACTGTACAAAAGCAGAAGTTTTTATGCTGTTTTAAAGTAGGCACTAAAATAAAAATGGTCATCTAAGGCAGGGCTACACATAGATTTCTGTAATCAATCCACATCTTGGACTCCTACTGAAAAGCTTGATGGAAACGTGGCAGTGTGGTGCTCGTGCTGAAGCTACTGGTGAACGCTGCTGACAGGGAGTGCAGGGAACCGAGACCTAGAGTGTTTGCAGGATCCTGAAGATCCTGTGTCTGGGGGGGCAGCTGAGACACAGAAGAATGCGCTTCTTCTTGGGAATAGCTCATTCCGAGGCTCCCCACTGAGATAGGATTATAGGGAGGGCCATTGAGGGGTATGAAATTAAACAACTGGGAAAAATCCAAGGCGGGTGTGTTTAGGGGGTCACTGATAGAAATAGAGCTTTTTGACAGGGAGAGGTCCCCTGCACCATCATCGAGGGACCCGACTGGAGGATCCAACCCTAGTTTAGATGATGATGCTTGGGAATCTTGGGATGAGGAGGGCACGCCACCTTGCAGCTCCATCAGATAACTCTCAATCTCCCCCTTTAGTGGCTGTTCTTTTTCAGGAATAGAAATGGCGTATGAGGTAGAACTGAATGGGTATTTGAAAGAAAGGTGGTGAGAAGGATGGACAGCATCCATATCTATCGGGCACGTCATTCCCAAAGGTAAAGTTGTGATCATTTGGTGGGCAGGTCCCGAGCTCTGCATGGACTGAAACGGAGTGTTATAGAGGTTTAACTGCAGAGTGTTTGTGAATGGCTTTGACAACAGTTCGCTGGAAGGTAAGGACATCACCGGAAGGAGCTCATCTTTTATAGGCACAGAAACATTGCAGGTGAACGGATCCAGAAAGTCCACCGGTTCTGTTTTGACCTTCAGAAGTTCTTGATTGTGACTCTTCTTCATGTGTCGAGTCAGGTGATCCTTCCGCCCAAATCTCTGTGCACAATACTGACAGAGGAAGTCCTTCCTTCCCGTGTGCACCACCATGTGTCTCCGGACGTCCTTCCGGGTGTAGAAGCGGCGATCGCAGTGCTCGCACTGGTGCTTTTTCTCTTTTACCCCGCCAGACGACTTGCCGGCGTGCGACTTAAGGTGCTCCAGCAGCACTCCCGTGCTCTCGAAAGTCTGCAGACAGACCTTGCAGGTGAGGTCGCCGCTTGTAGCGGCATGCAAGGCCAGGTGACGCTTGAACCCGAGCTTGGTGTTGTAGTTCTTGCCACACTCTTCACACTTAAACGTCTCTTTGTTGGGGTCATGCGTATGGAGGTGATTCTTCAGGTGATCTTTCCGGTGAAACATTTTCTCACAATAATTACACTTGTGGGTTTTCTCAGGAGAATGAGTAGCCATGTGCCTTGAAACACAGACATATTCTGTCAGTATCATGACACAAGTGGCATGGAGTCACTTTTCAAATGGAAACTAAACTGCTATGCTAAAACAGAGGCTTCCTGCTACTGGACACGCTTTAACTTAACATGCGCTACAAGGACAGTCAACACCCCTAAACACTGCAGAACTCGAGCCGCTGAAGTTGCCACTTCAGGATTCGCTGGTTCATAGCTATTACTACAAAAGCCAATGAGAGAGACTGAATATACTCACGTAAACGTCCATACCCTCTCCTTGTAATCTCTTTGTACAAATGGAAATTCTACTCTCATTAAGCATTGCATTTAAAAAAAAATCCAAAGATACTAACACATCAAAGTATGTGACTTAGAATACTAAAGCTAGCCAACGTCTAATCTACGTTAACATTTCCTCTCTGCAAAGCAGCTCAAGAATGTGTATACAAATATATATACGTTTACAACGGCTTCACATGGCCAACATAATAGAAAATATAATCTGAAAGACAAATAGAGTTTAATACCTTTGTAATTTGTACTTAGAAACAAAGGCCTTGGTGCAGTCTTGTTGTATGCACTTGTAGGGCCTCTCTCCTGTGTGAGAGTAGGAGTGAACCTTTAATTTCTCAACACTGTTAAAGGCCTTGTCACACAGTTGGCAAGGAAAGTTTTTTCTTGGTTTGGTTTCACCACGCTTACGTTTCCCTGAAGGGACTTTCTGGGTATCTCTTACTTCTGACAAATCACCAGGAATGACAGTGGCCATCGCAGCCTAAAGCAGGCCTTCTTGTTGGACACTTGGGAACTGCCCAACTCCACTAAATGATTTAGCTTTAGGTGGCTTCTCAAGTTTCATGTGGTCGTAAAAGAAAGCAAAAAGGGACTGGAAAAAAAAAATAAGAAACAACTAGTTTGTAACTAATTTTTAAAATTTTTATTTGCTATGTGATGCTTTTGAATTCAAAAAGAAACCATAAAATGGATTCAGCTGGTCTAATGTAATATCTGTAGGTTTCTTTACATTTGCCAAAATACGTATTAATGCATTGCTCAGAATGAACAGTTCACACACCCCCAGAAATTCCACCTGACAAATGTCATATTTAGGGAAAGCAGTAGTGACTTCAGGAACTCTCAAGAAGTGTCAAAACATGACACTCAAAGTGGCATTATGAAGCTTCAATTTTGACAAGGGATTAGACAACAGAAATCTGACTAAGAACAGAAACATGTTTCTGCAAATATTTTAAGGTCGAAAAAGCATCTTAAGTTGTGTAAGTCAACTCTAGTCAGACTCTGTGTTATAGAGAAATGCAGATAAGTGACTGGAAACTCTTTTAGGCACCCTGTGAACCATTTAGTTCATGGAAGAAGTGCTTAATGCACACACGGGAGGCCTGAAAGAGTTGAAGGCACCACCCAGAGTGGAAACTTGCTCTCGGTACCAGTGTCATCACACACAGAGGGATTTCCGAGTCAAGAGTGGAAATGACTTCTCTTTGTAACAAATACACATTCTTGAAATGGTAACACCCTGTGAAGTTATCTGAGGTGAGGATCATGGCTCCTTATCATTTGGGGGGAAAAAAGATTTGGTCAAGTTCCCTCACCTTTTCTCACACCACAGAAAATGATTCTTTCATTGGCCACACTGAGGTTAGTGGATGAGCCAGAGTCCTCAGGCCTCCCCAAGAGCTGAGGGGATCAGTCTTGGGCACACCTGAAACCCATGTGTGGTACACCAGTGCGACTTTTGGCTTGGAGCACAACACCTGTGCAAGGACACATCATTATGGAGGCGTTTCAGGTAAAAGGTGTATCAGTTTCAATTCAATATGGGTGCTGTGAGGAAGAATGACATGTACGGATCATACGGCAAAGAGTATGTCTACTTAAACAAAAATTTTTAAATTGATTGGAAACTTTGAAAATTCATGGACAAGAGACAGTAAATATTATCAACTGTATTTCTCAGAGTAAAAAACCAAGTCCCCGAAGATCCACCTGATATAAAAGAGTTAAAGGGACTCGAGTTTTATGACTGCCAGTCTGGCAATGTACTTTTAAGAGACACAGAAATGAGGAGACCTACAGCCTCTCTTTAAAAAGATCTGCTTTTTGAAGTGAAAACTGCACATGGCTAAATGAATATTAATCAAACACTACTCAATTGGATTTTTCATCCTATTATGTATTTAGACACAAACAAAAACCAGTTTCTTTACAGCCCTTGTTTTAGCATCAGACTGACCCTAGTTTGCCTTTATGAGCTAGATATGTCCTACTGAGTCCTGCAGATTCCAGTTACACTTTTGCAGGGGCTCAAATTTAACCTAATTTCTCTAAGACTACGTGTATATTACAGTAGATCCCACTGTGTTTTAATGTAGAGGCTGTCATTAAACAGGCAAAATAGGGCAGTTATCCGCTCACTTGATTAAAATGTAAGGCCCGTGTCTGCTTTGTGTACCCTTTCTTCATCAGTAGGTAGATACAGACAAGGCCTTCCCTTCAAGCTGTGCAAATTGTCTAAATCTCCCCTGCAGTTGGAAAGTGACGTTAATACAGTTAACACAACTGACATCACTAATATGCTAACACAATATGCTCCCCTGGTTTGAGATTTCCTGAATCTCAGGGACTTGTTCTTTCCCTGTTTTATTCTCATTCAAGAGACAGCTTCTCTAGCGCCCCAAACTATCTACACAGCTATTCTGCTGTGACCGGCAGTGACACTGTAAATTGGTAGAAAGCACTTTGCCAAGGCAGGAAAAAACACAGTAATTCTGACTCTTTGATTTCCTAACATGAGGCTTTTATGCACCTATTTAGAGCACTGTGGGAAACAAGTTGATAAATCTGTCAACTGAAAAATCAACACGGAATGTAAAGTATCTAAGTCCCTGTATATAACTAGTATCTGAAACTATTTCAAAGACTGGTCATATCTGTCATTGTTGTGTTAAGAGTTCCAACCATAAGGGGCAGAGCATTCCAGTTGGGAAAAAAAAATGATAACTTCTAAGTCAATGAAAAAAAAGTATTGAAAGTACACCATGAAACAATACATAAACATTTGATTATATTAAATTTGGTGATACTCAATATGGAGTTAACAAGTGAATTCTGTTATCTTTGGATGTACATACTGAGCAATGAAGAACAGCAGACTTCAAATATTACACTTTTCTAAGACCAGCTGAAATTTTTTCATGGCTAATAAAATCTTTTCATCTCAATACATTACAAAACTCAAATTAGTTATAGGTGCATTTAAAACTACAGGATAATATAAGGCTGTGAGCTCAACATTGAATAAAAGTCCACATTCATAATATGCGTTATTAAATACTTTAAAGATACATGCATAGAACTGTAGTGATTCTTGTTCAATGCATACCTGATGACAGATGGAAAAAGCCTCAGACCTTGATCTTAGCCAGTCCCATTGACTCTTCGTGGAAGAGAGCGGAATCCAGTCCTTCCCATTTTGGCCAATCTGTGAAACAAAAAATAAGAATGGACTATACTCTAAATGGAATCAGTACGTAAATGATAGAAAATAAAGGATAAAAGAATTGCAATTTCATGGCACATGCTTACATTCCATACTCTGCTGACGAGTCATGCATTAATTTTCACCAGTTGCAAATTTTTATTAGTTCTAAGCACACTTACATGACCAAATAAAAGGCAGAAACGAAAAGTAAAGTAGTATTACCTATATAAATGGCATTTTGTGATGCTGAATGACTCCCCACTTCTTTCCCAAATTCAATTTTTAATTTTTTTTTAAAGCTAACTTGCCTACTGAGAGGAATGGATATTAGGGTTACTACCTGTAGACCAAACTGATAGAAATTTCATTAAGCTTAATAATATTATGGAAGAGACAAACTCAGTGCATCTGGAACCTCACCAAAGAAGAGCAGCCTCTGGAAGAAATCACCTCATCCGCCCACAGGGCACACACACTTGTGCAAGGCGGGCCTCTCTGAGCTGCACTTTTGTCACCTGCAACACCTGCCGATTTATTTCTCAGAAAGCTGCAAGGATTGCTAAACGTAGCAATAACTCTGTGCTCTTTCGATTTCAAAAGCATGCAAGGGAAGTTATATAGGGTTTGCTGCAGAGGTATCACGAAAAAAGCATCATTGGGTTTTAAAAGAAAAATCTTAAAATATCTGTAAAAAATGCCTACTGGCACGATCTCCAATAAACTAAGAACATGCATAGAGAAAAAAATCTGTTAACAATTCTTGATTGTACAAGTAAATGTGGAAAGAATGGTCAAAAGTCAGAAAAAACAACTAGGATTATCTATTGTAGAGACTACAGGGCACAAAGAAATAAGCTCTGAATATTTTAGAGATGAACGTTCAGAAATCGTGACTGTAAGAACACGAGGGGGATAACATAAATCAAACTGTTAAAATACAATAATAAAAGGATCCACCAAGGACAAGCTAAATGGAAACAATTTTATGTAACGTTCCAAACACAAAGCTAATTAATTTCTCCTGATATAAAATTTTCACATAAAGAATTTGATATGTAAATAAAATATTTGCTAGAGAACATTCAAGCATCATTACAAAAATAACAGGTATATTTGAAAGCATTATTCTCATAGTTTTAAAAAAAGAAAAATAAAAATTCAGACTAATAAAAGATATTTAAACAGTTAAAGCAAAAGCTCCATTCTTTTGTAAAGCACAGGACATGCATAAATGGAAGAACTGAATTCCGCACATCAAAATTGCAAAATAATAAAATTAACTTTGTAAATACTTACTTGCCCAGGGCACATACTGAGGTTTTGGTAGGGTAGTTAAGAACATGAAAGCCTGTTTTGTGTATTGTGTTATTTAATAATATAAATACCTTGCAAGTGTAGAGTGTTTTCATCTCTATGACCTCCCTGGAAAATTCAATGGACCCGAGAGGTGGATGCACTTATCATCACTGCCATTTTAAGGTGAGAGGCTCACAGAAGCTGAATATGCTGACAGCATGTATGTGGTCAAGAAGGGGCATAAACCTTAAAATTCCTTTTTTCACTCTTATATGGCTGCATTCTAGGAGAAGCGTAGGTTGGCAAACCAATATGCACGTGGATAAATCCCGTCATTACATTTAAAAACAAGAACAGGGAATAGTGCCTATTTTCTCTATCAGAGCTGCCAATATGATCCCCAAAAGGAAACAAATGTAAGACTTCGCTTCTTTTAATAAAGGCAGTTTGCAAAGTAAATTTTAAGTAATTTACATAACAGTTAAATAACAACTAGCATACGTATCTGAGTGGACAGTGACTTGGGTAGAAAATGTAAAAGTTGACTAGTAAACAATAAATTTTTGTATTTTTCCTGGGTAGAAAATGTAAAAGTTGACTAGTAAACAATAAATTTTTGTATTTTTCCTGACCGATACAAATTTTATTATACCTCAAATACATTCATAAAAATTTCATTGATGCTTACTTTTCAATGGCACTTATAATAAAAACTTTAGAGTTAAAGTATTTCAATATAGTTTAAAATTTCTATCTTGATGTGAAATATTACTATAATCTACAAATTACCTATTACATATTTTAGCCTGAAATAAAATAATAAAGCCATCATTTCCATTCATTTTATCACAAAACATAATTCCAAAGTCACAGTTAATTTCCCTAACTTCAATCTAACTATTTTGAGTTCTTATGAATGACCCAATAATTTCAAAGGGCTGCTAATTATTTCCCCAAACAAAGGAAACCAGGAGCCAGTTAGAGTTCATTATTATTTGGCTTGATAAAATAAACATTGAAAAATATACCGTTTGCATTTATGTAATCCTAACTAAAATGTCAACTGAAATTATCTGTGGTCTTTTTTTTACAAAAATAAGAAAGACTTTTAAAAACTATTGTTAACTACAATTCTGAAAAGTCTACAACAAAATGTGTACTCCTATCTTTCTTTTTTAATGTGTCAAAGAGCAGTTATTTTGCTTTTCAAAGGATTAAAATTCTTCTTTGCCTTGATCTAAGAATTGTGAAGCAATATACCCACAACAGCCATTTCAACACGCCCTGAGAAAATAACACTTCAGGATGCCCTTCCAGTTTTTGCTGGTACGAGAACACACATTTATGTTCTAGGGCAACTTTGCATACATAAAAACAGTATGTAAACGGAACACTGTGTGTGTGTGCACACACACATGTTCATCGTCTTATGTTTTACATTCTAAACCAGTGACTCACACAGAAACATAACAAGCAAAAATGAATCATACATCAGAGGGTCTACTAAAACAAATTCCTATGAGGATGCCGGCATAAGAACAGCCCTGTACTGGAAACTGTTTCTATACTTGCAATTCCACAGCTCTGATTGTCATTTGTCTAACAGCTGTGAATTTTTACAACACTTACCTGCATCAATAATTCTTTCATATTTGAGTTAAAAGTCAAACATACACTTTGATGATTAAAGGCAAATGCCATCGATAATCAACGCTTCATTTATGTTCCCATATGCTAATCATAAAACACCATGAGTAAACAATGCAGAAAAACATTTGCTTAAAACATGTTTTTCATATAAATAGGTAGCTTACAAAAGGAAACTTACCAATAGTTAGTACTTTAATTCACATGTACAAAACACAACAGAGCTTCGAATAATGTGTAAGAAATTAACAAGATAACATAACTGCGGACCAGTACTGAAGTAAGGGCAACGGCAGAGTTAGCACATTTTTTTGATCATGAATGTTATGTGGAAATTTTTACAGCATTCAATTTCTGTAGGTCTGTAAAATCCCTTATTAAGGGATAATAAAAGGAGAAGTATATCTTGCAAGACTATTAAAAATAGACTGTAGGCAGCACTGAGGTAGGAGCTGTGTCACTTTTATTTATTCACTGCTGTTTCCCATAAAAGTAAAGATTTTTTTGTACAAATGAATGAAAATAATTAAAGAAGGGCAAGTGCTTTCCAGCATCAAAATGAACTATAGGCTTGCTCAATCACCATAACAGACACAGGACAGAATATACATATCTATCTTCAAGTAAAAAATAATATGGTGTGGATACAATTTGGTCCAACAAACTAAGCCACTAGAAAGGTATTTTTGAAACTTACCAGCTATTTGTAAAGTCTTAGATTAAAACAATAGCAATTGTCGTAAAATCTAAAATATTTGTTTTGTTTCAGAAAACAAGCCTTCTCGGATTGATCCATTGTTAAGGAATCAGTACAAGTAGAGAGTATCGATCCCGTTCCCATTCCTAATAAAACTGCTAAAGTGAAAATATGCCTGGAATCTGCACCCATGCCTGGCACAGAGCAGGAAGGATGGCTGGATGGCTGCATGGTTAGATGGGGATCAAGTGGACAGAAAGAAGCAGGAGACAGGGCAAAGAGCTGGGATTGTGCTTGACCCACCCAAGCTGTAAGTAGGTACCTGATTAACATATTTTGTACCCCAAATACTGAAAACTACAGTACTTGTTTTCCTAAAGAAGTTATAGTAAAACTAGTAAAAATAAGGCTGCCTGTTTTGAATGACTGTACTTGATGTTTTCAACTTTTGAGCAGTTCATTAAAATGTAGTTCTAACACAACCCTTTTGAAACTTAGCAGAAAATTAAGTCTTACTCATATGTAGAAAGCCTTATGTTTAACATACAAAGAATAAAAACCAACAGACAAGTGAAGGGAAAAAGCAGACCTATTTGTTTTTAAGAACCTACAGGAGAAAGTCAACAGATTCCAAAGTGGAACGAACAAATCCCAACATCAGTTCTCTCTAAAATTAGGATGTTCCTTTTGGGCCACCTTGAACCTGCGTATGGTTGTTTTATTACATTTTCTAGAATACCCAGAGAGAAGGAAGAGACAATCAAAGTTTATCTTCCAATTCTGAAATATTTTCATTGGTTATTTATTTTATAGAACATAAATGTCATGTTAAAATTTTTTTCTTCTCTCTTAAAAACTCTCTTTTAATGATCCATAACTTAGAAAGTCAGCATTTCCTTTTAACAACTACATGGAGGATTCTTCCCGTAAGATTGTATAGTCTCATCAAAATAAAAAGCTAAAAAAATACACATGGGTGGTATACCAGGTATTTCCATTTTTGTCACATGGGGCACCTTTAGTCAGTATTTGCAAACAGAATGTGCGAGGGGAGCTGTGCACAAGGGAAGCAATGGTGCTTGGGAGAGAACAAAGTACCAAGTACCAAGTAAGACTGCGCAATCAAAACTTTAACTCTTTTTAGAGGTTTTCCTGGCTTTGTTTTTTGGTACGAAACATTTCCAAAATATCCGTGCTCTGGCTAAGTATAAAGTAGGTGACTCACAGGTCAGCCCAATCTGAAAATTGCCTATTTCCCAAATTGTGAGGGGCTGTTTTTATGACTACTGACTCCTTATATTCCCGAGGCGACAACAAAATGCCTGCCATCAACTCTAAAAATGTTCACACGGATGGACCCCAAACACCTGGAGAACATGCCTCCATTCATCTAGGGTTAACTGCCTGATACTACTAAAATGATGAACACAGCATCATCTAGGTTCCATGTTTGAACGCTCTAAGCACTCCTACTGAATCTGCCTACAAATCTACATGGGAAGGCATAAACAGTACATATTCAAACAAAAGTGATGAGGAGAGAAAGTTTTGTGTCGTTACAAAAGCTCATGCAGAGAATTAGTTTTAAGCATCTCAAAGTAAAGTGTGCTTGAAATACAGGCTAGCGCTGTGGTATACGAGGAGATACAAATGTTAAGTGTGTGTGTGTGTGTGTGTGTGTGTGTGTGTGTGTGTATGTGTGCAAAATTTTGAGCAGCATTAAACTGTATCATGAAAAAGAGCCCAATCCAGGGAAGGCTCTATATGTGCCATTACTCTGTCCTTAAGTTCTGCCCGTGTGACTGTCCAGATCACAAACACTTCTGGAAACCACCACCTCTATATATTCCTATACAGTTGAGTAAATAGGATCAGTTCTACGCAAAAACGTCAAGTCGGGGTGGCCACTCCCTCCTCCACCTCCAGAGGACATGTACATCGCCCAGGCCGTCACAAACAAGAGATTTTATAATTACATTCCTTGACTGACTTTTACTTGAACGAGAAAGAACTTCACAACTTTACCTCTCGGGGCACCTTTTACCTCTAATATAGACTGTGGAGCTCTCCTTGAAATGACCTGTCTCCCCTACCCCTGGCGATTCTAAATTCATCTGCAGGGAGACTATTATTCATCCTTCTACGCTCAGCACCTGGTCAGTGTCCTGGCATGAGTAGACATTTGGTAAATACTTGTTGAACATAACTATAGTCTTGATAAGGGATTTCAGATATCAAAACAGCAGGTAAACATGTTTTGGTGTTTCTACAATTTCGAATCAGCGTAAAGCAAGCTCAGAAGACAAACCCTGTAGGATGAGGCTGTTAGTTTGCTTTGGCGGAAGAAAAGGAACTTAGGGGAGCATCACAACCACCTGGGGGACTCTCCTGTTTCTGCCAGGGGATGCTGAAAGCTAGGAACACGTGGGCATGTACTACTCAGAGGCCCACAGGTGACCCGACAGGCAGGCAGGCAGAGGCAGGGTGCACTCAGTCGCCCTGGATTTTCAGAACATGTCTGCTTTCAAATGTTCTATTCCACAGCTCCTTAAGTGCATGCAGCTTGCATCCATTACAACTTATTGTTTGGAAATACCAATGAAGTTTTATAGGAAAGAAAAAGGAACAAAGTAACATTCAAAATCTTGAAAGAGGACGTTCTTCATGAGAAATTAAAATGTGAGGATGACGCTGAAAATATCAGAGAAAATGTCTGAGGGATTACTGATACAAGAGAAATTAAAAAGGAGAAAATCTACATAAATGTAGTTGGCGCCATAAAAGGAATGAAAAACTTTTCTCTTTTTTCCAGCTGCTAAAATAGTTTCATCAAAAAGTAGTTCAAAAACGACAATGAAGTAGAAAAGGAAAAAAATCCATAATCCGTAACACTGGAAAACCAATAACGTCTTTTAAAAATCGACTACACAAATATGCAAATGATTAAAAATTTACGCTAACTAGATTTTAATGTTTAATTTTCAGAGAATACTGTAATCAGGAATTTTAGCCAGATAAGTTTATGTACCTTCTGTTTGATTATAAAGCTCTGTTCATGTATACTGTGGGACCCTTCCTGGCTCTCAGCCTCTGTCCTCCTTTCCCCAGGGCTGGGCCCCTGACAGACCTCAGTGGAATTTATGATCTTGAGCCTATCCTTTGGCACTTGGCACAGCCATCTTTGTTCATACCATTCTTCCTTCCCTATGGCTGAGGGTCCTGGCCTCTAAACCTTGGTACTGTGTGTGAAGTCCCGCTGACAGACTTACCTGGTCCCACATCCACAGGTGCCTGGACTTCCAAGTATCGCTACACCTCAATTCTGTGCCACTGAGCTGCATCTACGGTCTGGGAAGTCCAGATGCTGGGGTGTGTCCCCTATCCAACAAGGCTAGCAAACTGCTCTTGTCCCACGGAGCTCCTTATCCTAGCATCTGCCCCATCCCAGCAAGCAGAGCGAGCAGCCCTCCCCACCTGCCCATAGTTCATCAGATCCCTCCCAGTAGACAGGAAGAAGACATAGCGGTAACATGGGATAGTCTATCACTCTGAGCAAGATTCGGAGAAAGAAGAGCTTAAGAGTTCACCTGTGGGCTATTTGGGGAACATGAACAAATAAGCTTTTATGGCAGCTATGCATTTTGTCCACAAAGTAAGGAAGACTGCTCACTGCCAGTATTTCAATCCTTCCATTAGATTATTACTATTAATAAAGTCCTGCTGAACACAATCCATATTGATAGACCTTAAAATAGTAAGTGGCATGCTTATTATGTGGCATGCTTTTCAAAGCTTTTAATATGATATCTTAATTCTTCAGAAACTGAAATAATGGATCACTTTGAAAGCCATGCCATATAATGATAAAAGCCACCTACCTGAGGCCCTGCTCCAAACTCTACAAGGTAACCTTATTAATAGACCATCACAGAATGAAGCATTCTGGGTGCCAAATACGGCCAATGCAGCACCAAGAGGCAACCTAAAAAGAAAAGAAGAGTTAGTTTGAAATTCCAAAAGTGCAACCCAATCTGGTTAATGGCGTATGAGCCAAATTGGTTTTTATTCATTATCGTATTTTCATACTTTATCGGAAATCTAAATTCCCATTAGAAACAAATGTGAAACACAATATTTACAGTACACTGAAAAGTGAAAAGTAAATAAATTGATATCCCTAGATTTATATATTTCCCCCTTAATCACAACTTATCTAGATTTTTCATATTTTTATTCAAATATTACTCCCAGTTTACTGTCATTCCTCGAAATTGCTGCTTATTTCCTTCATTTATATTTGAAACACATCCACTATTTTCTCTATAACAGTTTTTGGAAAAACCTTTTGAGGTGTAGATCTTGTTCTAAACAAAAGCTTGGAGAAACCCTACAGGATTAGTGTTTACCTGTGATCATGTGTTCACAGGCAAGGGTGCGAACCAGAAATGGCCCAGAGTAGTGGCAGAGTAAGCAGACAGACAACTGCTCAGCTCCTGAGTGTGTCTTTATGATGAGACTATTATTCATTTTAAAGTGAGTTCACAGGAGGCAAGTCCATTTTCAGCAACACACAAAGAAACACCAACATGTACTCCGAAGTACTCAAGGTTTTGGATTATCCACAGCTTCGTTCTGTTGGTACAGGTAAGGAAGACCTGCTACCATGCACATTAATCAAGACAGAAAAGGGATTGCTGAGAGTTCTCTGCAGAAGTCATCTGCTTCATTTCCCCAGACCAGAGAGTCAACGCTCGATTGCATGTGGCACCCGCTCTATTAAGATAAGTAGCTGACACCGATGTAATAAATATTACCAACACCTATTACATATGGCACCAATCTGAAATTACTGGGGATGCAAACAGGCATGGCCCCTGTTTTCTAGGAGTGTCCAAGACAGCTGTGGCCATGGGATAGATACCCTATGTCAACTGAAGTGATACACCTGTTAATTAAAATAAAAGTTGCCCTCATAAGGTAGTATTAGAAGAACAAATCAACAGTAAAGAATACTATTATATGGTATAAATAAGTACCTCAGAAGGTCGGAAAAGGAAAAGAATACAATGGAGTTTTGGTGATTTTTACCTTGAAGAAAGTACAATAAAGCAAGGGTGGGCATGGGGGTGTGTGTGTGGGGGGGGCACTCCAGTTAGCCAGAAGAACTCAGAGATGAACACCACGGATGATTACAGATTCTAAGATGATGCTCTGGCTGGGGTGCAGTGTAGTTTATAGACATAGTAAAGATTCAATTGAGAAAAGTGCACTGAATCCCAAGTGGCTGGGACGTTGTATATTCAGGTACTAATGACAAGAAGTGGGGCAATTATGAAGCACAAGAACACGCACTTAGGGAAGTGGGAGGAGGGCGGGAGGAGGCAAGAAGTTATAGGGCATGCTTGTTTGAATGAGATATAGAAGTTGGGTGCTGAAGTAGTCTAAAGCAGAGAGCTAAAAACCAGCAAAAACGGGCATTTCCTAGAGGAAAGCGGACAGGTCCTTAAGTGCATGACCACAGTGACAAAGGAGATGAGGAAGAAGGTAGACAGAGTTGTGTGGCTCACTCTTTTTTTTTTTTTTTTTTTAAAGATTTTATTTATTTATTTGACAGAGATAGAGACAGCCAGCAAGACAGGGAACACAAGCAGGGGGAGTGGGAGAGGAAGAAGCAGGCTCATAGCGGAGGAGCCTGATGTGGGGCTCGATCCCATAACGCTGGGATCATGCCCTGAGCCGAAGGCAGACGCTTAACGACTGCGCCATCCAGGCGCCCCATGTGCGGCTCACTCTTATACAGACAGACTCAAACCAAGTCACTGGTTAACTCAAGTTGGTGTCTAGTGACAGCCACTCTAATTTAAAGAGGGGATGGGCAGAGACAGAGCTTCAAAGAGAAGGAAGAAAAAGATGGCGAGCCCCACAAAAAGCTACTAGGAATTCTAGAACTACCCTGAAATTCTTGCCTAGAGATCACCACTTAGGCATGAAGACACCACACTTCAGACTTAGGCATGAAGACACCACACTTCAGCAAGAAAGACTGTGGGGTGGGGTGGGGTGGGGTGGGAGGGAGGGCAAGAATGGGGAAGGAGGAGGAGGGAGAAACACTCCCATGTGAATTGTCAGTTGAGCAAGAAGGAAGTGACTTCCAACAAAAGGATGCTTTCTTCCGAAGAGCTTTGCACTGGAAGAGAAGAAAAAGACAGGCTGGTAGCTGAGGGGGAACTCAGGATGTCAGGTGGGGAAGACCTGGGATGGCTTCTGTGCTGAGTGAGGGTAAAGAGGCAGGGAAGAAAAATGGAGCATTCTGGGAAACAGGGCACAATGGGAGCCTGAGAAAAGGGAGAACTTTTCATCTTAGATGAGAAAAGGGGCTTCTTTACTGACCTGGGAGAAATGTATATTCGACCCATAAATGTTTCGGCAAAAGAGGCAAGAGATGGAAGGAGTTTGCTTAACTTTGCCAGTGCCAAGAAGAGTCATATGAGGAGAATGAGGGGGAGCAAGGCACTTGACCAGAGTGAAGGTTAGAAAGATGCTGTGGAGAACAAGACAGGGTGTCCCCGAGCATCCCTAATGCTTTAAACAACAACAACAACAACAACAACAACAACAACAACAACAAAATTTGCCATAAGAATTAGAGTTTGTTAGTAGTTGCTGGTGGGAGTGTAAACTGTTAAAACTTTCTGGACTCAATTGTGGAAATATGTAATCAAAGGGTTTTAAATGTTCATGAATGTTGGCCTGATAAATTTCTAAATGTAAGCAAAAAAAAAGGTGAAAAACAAAGATTTAAGTATAAGCATGTTCAAAGTATATTTTAAGAATAAAAACTGGTAATGTCTAATAAAAGGGGTAAAGTATATGTCTATATGACAGAATAACTATGTAGCCATTAAAAACCATGCATTTAAAGAATATTAAATCAGACAGGAAAACACTGATATAATGCTAAAATTTTTAAGAGACAGAATATACTATAATTCCAATTTTGTGAAGTACACACTTAGAACTGCTCCTATAATACCCTTAAATATATTTAGGTAAGTTATTTTTAAAGATCACCAAGATGTAGATTTTATATTCTGTATTTTACAAATGTCCTACTTTTATATTAAAAAAAATTTTACCAGTAAGAATGGTTTTTCAAATAATGTAAGAGTTTGTTGTCCATTAACAACAACAAAAATAACTTGAATCCATACCTCACACAATATACGTACTTAACTCCAAACGGATCAGACACACAAATGTAAAACCTAAAACTATAAAAATTCTAGAAGAAAACAGACAAAAATCTTGTGACATTCAGTTAGTCAAAAATTCCCTGGCTACAACATTGAAAGCACAACCCATAAAATAACAAACTGATAAACTGGATTTCATCAAAACTGAAAACTGCTCTTCAAAGGACCATGTTTAAAAAACTAAAAGACAAGCCACTAGAAGGAAATCTTTGCAAAGCATAGATTTGATAAGGAACTTGTACCTAGAAGATATTAAGAACTTCCAAAACTCAACTGTAAGAAAACAACTCAATTGAAAAATGGGAAAATATCTGAAAAGACACTTTGCCAATGAAGATATACAGATGGCAAATAAGCACATTAAAAGATGCTCAACATCATAGGTCATTACAGAAATGCAGATGAATACCACAGTGAGATACCGCCATCTACCTACTAGAATGACTAAAATGAATAACACTGACCAATCTGACTGGATCAAGTACTGGTGAGGATGTAAAGCAAATGGAACTCCTACCACTGGCAAGAAGGTAAAAATAATATCACTTTTTAAAAGTCTGGCAGTTTCTTAAAATGTTAAGCGTGTGTATACCATATGACACAGCCATTTCACACCTATGTTTACCCAGGAGATATGAACACACGTATCTATACAAAGGCTTGAACATGAATATACATGCCAGCTTTATTTGTAATAGTAAGAAAATCTGACACAACCCAAACGCCCCTCAATATGTGAATGGGTAAACAAGTTGTAGTAGATTCATGTAATGGACTACTAATCAGCAGTAAAAAGGAATGAACTGTTCACACACAGCAACATGGAGGAACCTCGAAATAATTACTTTGAATTAAAGAAGTCAGACAGAAAAAGAGTAAATATTAAATGATTCCGTTTATATAGAATTCTAGGAAATGCAAACTAATCTATAGTGACAGGAAGCAGCTCAGTGGTTATCTGGGGACGGGAAGGGGGTACTGGGAGGGACAGCTCACCAAAGGACATGAGTGAACTTCTGGGAATGATGGTTATGTTCACTATGTTGGTTGTGGTGAAGGTTTTAGGGATGTGGACATATGTCACAACTTGGCAAATTATACCCTTTAAATGTCTGCAGTTTATTAAGTATCAATCGTACCTCAATAAAGCTAGAAAAAAAAAGCCCAAGTTTTCATACTGAGAAAAACAAAATTAATGATGATGACAAATCTTCATACGAATTTCCTTAAGTGTGCCAAAAAACAAAAACAAACCAAAACCAAAAACCCAAACCACTTTCTGTGAACTGATAAACTAAAATCCTTTAAAACGGCAATGACTCAAAATGACTAAAATCTTTCCTTCCCATTCACAGGGGGAAAAAAAAGAAAAAGAGGAATATTGGCTTAAATGCAAGAGTCACATTCAGTGCTTACTAGAAAGGCTGTCTAGGCAGTTTTCAGAGTCACATTCTCAGCTGTTGCCCCTGGAGGAAGCCAGTGCAGCTCACCTGTTGCTTCACAGACCGGCTCATCATACTAGATGATGTAAAGGCTCCAGGAATACACTCTAGCTGGAACTGAGACCTACTAATAATACAGAGTTCTGGGATAAGTTCCATTTATCAAATACCAAAGGAAGTACCCACTGAAGGGATTCAATGCAGCCTCTGTATGGACCTTTTAAATATGTTAATCAGTAGTAGCCTTAAAAAGAAAGAAGTGCCATGCTAATTGGCAGGCCTGCCTTTGAAAAAATTTAAAAAAAAATAAATGAAGTTACACTACAGCCAAGATAACAAAAGAACAAGTACTAGTCAACCTTGGGCAGGTAGTGGGAGTCAGAAATTGTAGAGTGGGTCGGGGTAACTTGAGGCAATTCATTATTTGTGGAGCCAGAGCGAATGACAGACTGCAGCTAAGAGACTGGCGACGAGTGGAGGGGCCTTATATGAGTCATGTTACCAAGGGCTGAAAAATTTTAAATTATATTGATAATTTACAAATTATCCTAAATGTAGGTACCTGTACAATTTGCTCCCCCTACTCCCATCCCCAGCCATGTTTTGAGATAATTCAGAAAACCACCAATCTTTGTGCGCTTTTGTTGCTTTCTGAAACATAAATAAGTGGAGATTCTCCTTTCAGTTTTTATTTAGGGTAATTTTTTTTTTCAACAAAATTTGACCTTCTGAAATTATAAACTCACTTAGGCCTTTGCAGTGTTTGCTGACAGGTAATTAACAAAAGGGGTTAAGTTTAAATCTGTCACTGTGAGGCCTCAGGGTCCTCTTTCTTGAAGCCTCAACCAGAACCTGGCGCAGCCCCTTCTCTACTGCAGGCCACACCCCTGCTCGCTCCCCCTGCCCCACTCTGAGAGGGACATGAATTACAGAAAGGCTGCCGGCCCATAATCCTAATCAGTCCATAATCCTAACCCGTATAGTTCTGGCAACTGTCTTTACACTGCTCCTGTGAGACTCAGACTTGGAGAGGGCCTCACCACACAAACACACCAAATCACAGAGCCTAGAGCACTACAGGGAACAACAATGTGTAGAGGCAAGGCTTGCTTTTTGGGAATCAGAACAGCGTTTGAATCCGGCCTGAGCCTTACTGTAAGAGCAACTTTGGTCAATTTAATCTCTGTTCAGCATCTTCCCCTGCAAGACAAGAATAGATACTTACCTTGTGGTGAAAAGTAAACGGGGTCATGTATATCCAGTCTCTGGCAGAGTTCTGAGGATTCAAATGCAAAGCTATTATACTCAGTGTGTTACTCAGGCCACCCCCCCAATGGCCTGATATGCACTTAAAAATAAAGGGTTTGGACTTTTTTTTTTTCCTGGCCCAGGCTCCTACAGAATCACACCCAAGAGAATCTCTGAAGGACAAACAATGGCAATACTCCACGTAGAGAAGACGGTGTGCATGTGTGATGCAAGAAGAGTAAGAGTAACGCTTGGTAAGTACTGTACTTTTGATTCTCTCATCTCCGTGACATAGGTGGTGTGTGCACCTTAAATTTTATGGTGGTCATAGTCACAGATAACCCCAACTCACAGCTAAAACAAAACCCATCCATGTGGAGCCAACAGTCATTTTGCGTGTTGAACTGAATGGTAATTTGGTAATATGTGATTATGACCATCCAGGGATGGACTGACCCCTGCCTACAGCTTAACTGTGGGAAAAGATTATATTGCACCTCCAAAAATATTAACACTACTAAAAATCAGAGAAAACAGCTATACATTAGGGAAAAAACGTACTCCGTCGAAGTACACGAAACGTAAACCAAAATTTCACACTGACTTCTACACCATGGGAATGTCTCTTTCACATGGCATCTCGGATTAATCCCCTACCCCATCCTCCTGAAACTGAAGCAAGGGTTGGCAAGAAGAGCATGAAAATGAATCCCGTCTTGCAGAGCCAGGCTGGTGGGGGATCAGGTACACAGGGAGGTGATGGAGATCCAATACTGGGGAAAAAATCAGTGCTCAACTACGACACATTACAAAGGAGGCTGCTGCAGTACGTAGTACTTCTCACAGTTTTCAAACAAGCAGTGTGTGATTTCTGAGATTTCCAAATGATCATACTTGTATTACTTTTACACTCTTGTTTTCCTCTTGCAGAAGAAATGTTTCTAAACACTAGACGCAATTTGAACTAAATAAATTTACATTGGGTCCACCCTGGCAAACATTTACCTTTGGCAACAACACAGTTTATGTCAAATTTATCTATAGGCACCTGCCATAATGCTGGACTTCTTGTTTTCTCTTGAAGAATTTGACTGGTATTGATCTTGATCATGAGGTAATGAATGATACAGAGACATGAGTATGTATTTTTCCACGTATTTACCCAAGCAATATGCATGTTTTGACCTTCCGGAGCCTCAGTATTTCTAACTGCAAAGAGAACACAGTCAATTCTTGATTAACTGGGATACCTTAATCAAGATAGAAGGGCACACAAAATCATGGCCAAAACAAAACTGGTCACAACAATACACTGACTGGTGGTACTTTTGTATTTTAAACTGAATCTCATTTGGATAACACAAAGCTACAGATCAATCCATGCTGCACAAGAAGGGGAAAAGTGATGTCAGGAATAACAAAAAACCAAAAACAAAAACAGCAAGGAAACTCTTGGATCTGTCTCCAATATCGTCCACTGAATCTCAGTGAAGACTACAGAATCAGCTCCATCACAGTGGAGATCTTGCTTTTTACTGTCCATTTCTGTGTCCCTAATATCTAGAACAGTGGATGCACACAGAGGCACTCAAATATTTGTTGAAGGAATAGGAGGAGAAAGAGTAAAGAGGGAGGAAGGGAAGGTTTCCATTCTATTGGCCGAATGGATCTGGGGAAGAAAACAGTTGCCCAACCTATTTGATTACCTTTGTGAATGATTAGGAATTGACTGAATACTTTAAATTTGAAAATTCTCCTGGATTTCCCTTGAGTATCCGGCAATCAAGAACACCTTGTTTTCTTTCCTCTCTTGGCCCACCCTCAACAGATACCAGGACACTGCAGTCACTGTGCCATCTTGTGGTCATGTCTAGCAAGTTCGTCTTCCTCAATATACCACTACGGTCTCCCCACCTGAGCACAGAGGCTCTTGGAATGGGCTCTAAAAATAAATTTTTGGATAAATAGCTTTCCACTATTTAATTAAGCTATAATGGAAAACAAAAAGATGAATCAGTCACTGGTCCTACCACCAAGAAGCGTGTAATATAGAAGGGGAGATATCTCAAAAGAATCTTCACAATTACTGGTAACACAAAATAGAAGGTAGAAAATGCTCTAAAATAAGTGTAGATTAAGAATAATGGGAATTCCTACAGATAAAAGATTCATTCAAGCTTTGGAGGTGAAAGTTCGGGAAGGAAGAGCCAAGTGAATGGTGAGTGGAGAGACAGAAGCCATGGTGTTTGGGGGGGGGGGTTGGGGAGGTGAGGTGCAGCCCCCGCAGGAGGAGCAGGGATGAGGGCAGGGCTTGTGGAGCGTGTGGACTGTGGCAGGTGCAGTTATTTCTTCCTCGCCTGGAGCCGATGATGGCTTCAGGAAGGGAGTGGGAAATGAGGTTGCAGAAAGGCAGGCTGAGGGGAAGGAGGCTGAAGGAAGCTGAGCACTGAGGGAAAAGGCACTTTTGTGGGCGAGGTCAGACTCACTTGTGCCTGTGGAATCAATCTTGTCTGGGGGTTACGGGGGCCAAGTGGACTAGCTGCAATGCTGTGCCTAAGAAATGACTGACCCTTTTGCAGCCTCAGTTTCCAGCTGAAAAGGGAGATCATCAAACCCTAGAGGTTGCTACAAGGGATAGATGGCATCTGCTATCACATGCAAAGCACATGCTACAGCCAGTGGCACTCAAGAGTTCTACTAATGTTGAGGAACGCCAATAACACGAAGACCCTGGCAGCGTCTTTAACAGACAAGGGAAAACCAGCACAGGCTTTGAAGAACAGGGGAAGGATGACAGTGGACAGTGGCCTGTGACGGAGACATAGGAGCCAGACTGCTCACGACACACAGGTGTTTAGCTGAAGGAGCGTGGAGAGAGGCAAAAGGAGGAACTCTACTATGGACAGAGCAGACGGGCCAGTGTAAGGGGAGAAGGAAGGCCATGGAATAGGGGGGAAAATCCAGGCCACTGTATTGTCAGAAGAGCAAAAGGAAGAGAGAATTTCATGGAGACAGTGGTCATGATAAGAACTAAATTCTACTCCCTCTTGCTTTGGGGACATGTAGGCTTTTCGTAATTCTGGAAAAACCTATGTCAGGGGATAGAGGAACTAGCATGGAATGCTGAGGTTGAGGAAGGAGCGCCATGTGAGAAATCAGAGGCTCAACACTCTGGAGAAATGGTATCAGCTGAAGGGGAAAATATAGAAAAGAGAGAGCTTTCTGTCCCTGTGTTCGTTTCTAAGATGGCAGAGGCTGGTATGTTTACATGCTGATAGGTTCAGGTGGAGAAAATGGGACCCAGAGCACAAGAGTAGGTACAGGACAGGCGATGTGTGGATGCTGACCAAAGACCATACAACACACAGGCAGAGGACAGAGAAGACAGAAATTAACATTGCCTCACACAGGAGGGGACAGCTGGGCACAATTTTCAAGGATGAACTGGCACTGGCCAAGTGGGCAAAAGGAGGTAAGAACATACCAACAGACGAAATGGTGTGAGCGAGGGCAGGCATATGAACCCCAGACTGATGAGCTTGAGGACCTTCAGGTTGGTGCTGCGGGGGTGTAAATGGGAAGGGAGCCAGAGGGTAACCTGGGACCAAATCATGACAGGCCTTGGACTCTAGCTGTCATTTTAGGACCACTTTACACATACTTTCTAAAGCATCTGGTGATGTGGCTGTCACCTGGAAGCCCAAGGAAAGAAAAAGCAAGTATTCTTCCAGGGTTGGGAGTAGTAAGGTGGGAAAGAGGGCAGTTGATGCAGTGGAATATTCTGGAGCACTAGCGAGAGCAAGCTGGGGTGGCAGAGAGCATGTGAAGACACGCCAAGAGAAAAGGAGAGGCCGAGAGCATCAACAGTGTGAGGCTACCACGTCCAGCAGAGCAAGACAGCAAGTGGAGTGGAAGGACACAAGCTGTGGCTGGCAAGGCTCACTTTGGGATTCAGATGCACAGAGGTGAGCAGCTGAAGTGACAGTGACACTCTGGAAAGCAGAATGCAAATGTGAGGTACTTTAGTTTGTATGATAGTGTCAGAGAATCTTGATTATGACATTTGAACCTTCCTGATTTTTAGATTTCTCAACTGACATCCCCCCCCCAGTTAATACTTGAAGATACCAAAAGAGGTACTGATTTAAATCCCTATTTTTTAAAAGAATTAGGTAATGTGAATAATTACTTCCATAATTTATTTGCTTTGAAAATTCTGATTAGTTCAGAATGTGACAGGTTTTCCCCTCACCGTAACATGAACTTGTAGTATGATTCTAGAGCGATCTTTCACTTGTCCTGTAACATCAATGTTCTGACACAGGGAGAAAAAACAGAAAGGAGGAACAAGGGTCTGAACAGCTGAAGTAGAGGTTACAAATCCATACACTCCATGCTCTTTATGACAGAGGCAGCGCTGTGTGCCTTCCCTCACCTAGTGCCAAGCTCTCAGGCAGAACGAGGCTGAGTTCTGGCGCAGGGAGGATGAGCTGCCTCAGGTGTCAGAGGCAAATGTCATGATGGCAGCGGGAGGGCACAGCTCAGGAGAGAAAACATACGAAAGGGAAATACGTACAAGAGAAAGAAAAAAGCACAGACAATAGTGAGGGTTCTTTAAGCGGTCGTAGCCCATGTGGGGGAGGTTAAGGAAATGGGCACGCCCACGTATTCCTAGTGACTCAAGTCCTCCAGGGGTCAAAGTGGCCACACAACTGCCGAGCCAGGGAAAGCATTTATCATTCTCTCCACCCATTTTGCACCTAAGAATTTATCTGCAGCAAATAACCCGAGATGTACACACTAGGCCATTCATCACTGCTTATGTAAAGACTGGAGATAAGCTACACACCCAATAACAGGAGAAGGCTAAATAAACCGCGGTGATCATTCACAAGTAGTCTAGATTTTGAGGAATACGTAGAAGTGACATAAAAGTACATGGGAAAGAACACGGACACAATGTTAGGTTTTCAAAAAGTAGGATACAAAACACAGAAGATCTTAATTCGGTTTACAAAGGTATTACCTAGGTAGTTTATTTTTTAAAATTTAATTGTTTAATTGTTTAAATTCAATTAATTCTTAGTGTATTACTAGTTTCAGAGGTAGAGGTCAGTGATTCATCAGTTGCATATAACACCGAGTGTTCATCACATCATGTGCCCTCCTTAGTGCCCATCACCCTGTTACCCCATACCCCCAACCCCCTCCCCTCCGGCAACCCTGTTTATTTCCTATAGAGTGTCTTAAGATTTGTCTCCCTGATTTCATCTTGTTTTATTTTTCCCTCCCTTCCCTTGTGATACTCTGTTTTGTTTCTTAAATTCCACACGAGTGAAATCATGTAACTGTCTTTCTCTGATTGACTTATTTCACTTAGCATAATACCTTCTAGTTCCATCCACGTCATTGAAATTGGTAAGATTTCATTTTTTTGATGACTGAGTAATATTCCTTTGGGTGTTGCCTAGGCAGTTTAAAGAAAAAAACACTGTTTGTATTTAACGTAGTTTTGATGATGTGAACTTTAATATTACACCAGAAACATAATATCATATATCTATATATACTATATGCATATCAATGCTATTCTTCTGGCTTATGGTACTTAACTCAATATTTACTTCTTCCACAAATTCAATCTTTCCAACTTCTCTTTCTAGGAGACTCGAACATGTTTGGAGGTAAGCGCAGAGCCCGAATCTTCCATCAAATGAGGGGCCACAAACAATTCTCCAGGGATGCAATCAGCATGAAACAGACTTGTGGGAAACTCTACAGAACCAAACCAAACCAAAAAGACCCCACTTCTTAAACGAATTTTAAGGGGGAACAAAGGGAAGGGGTTGCCAGTAGATCAGAAAAGATTTAAGAGATATTATCAACTACCTGTAGATATGGGCCTTATGGGTAAAGCAAACTGTTAAAAAAACCAAGACAATTTGTAGATATTTGAACATTAAATATTTGGTGATATTAAGACATTATTGTTCTTTTGAGGTGTGACAGTCATATTGTGATTATATCTCTAGGAAGGGTCTGTATGTTTTAGAAATACACATCAAAAATATGTAATGTTATAAAATAATTTTGCATCAAAATTGTCTGTAGAAGAGATGCACATGGGTAGGGGTACAGACAAAATATGACTGGCTACTGAGGTGACAACTACTGAAACTGGTTACGGGTATATGAAGATCCTTCTAGTATTCTCTGTGCTTTTGTGTATCTCCGAAATATTCTACAACAGAAAGTCCTTTAAAAATCTCTCAAGGCAGCACTACACGTAACCCCTATTACGTAGTGTGTTACAAACCATGGGTGTTTAATAAAAACTGGTGGACAGTGATGAAGTCAGAAATTATTTACATGTAGTTTATGACACAACTTCTGTGAACTAAGGAATATACACGATCATTTCTGAAGCTCCGACCCTGCCACAAAGGTCACAGGCCAATCAACTGATTGACGCTACTCTACCAAAGCCAAGTAGTTCCCTGTACGTGTATGTCAAAGTAACACCGTAACAAATATCTATAGTGGTCATGGCCTTTTATAGAATTATATAAATTATTTTTTTAGAAATAAGTATTCTGGGAGAGGGTTTTTAACATTTAGGCTTTCAAGTAATCACTTAGCATACAAGGACTGGGTAATTTTAAACCCTAGTAAAGGTGGAGAACAGATTGGTCTAGCAGGATCAGAGAACTGTGTCAGGCTGGGGGGTAGATGAATACGGTGGCTCATGGAGGTAGTGGCACACCACAGGGGAAGGGCCCATGTCACAGAGCAGACGGATCAGGCACCAGGGGAAAGCATCTGTTGGCCAGGTGTGTGTGTGCGTGTACGTGCATGGAAGCTAGGCCAGCAAGGTCTGGGAAAGGAGGCGAAGGTGTGACGGTCTGAGGAAGAAAGAGGAAGTGCAGAGTGGTATAGTCAAGTGAGGGCTTCAAGCTGCTTTGGTCTGGACAGCCCAGAACATGTCTACTGGGAAGAAAAACAGTCAATGCAGTGTACACATTTCTATATTCCATGGGACAGGAAAAGAGATGGTGGGAGAGCTGAGCTTCCCAGCAGCCAAGAAAAGAAAGGGATAGGGTGCCAATAAGGTTTGTGGTCAGGGGACAGACTGTAGATAGGACATATCTGATAGATCCATTTCCTCAGTGAACTTGGGACACTTACCTGATGTCTACTACAGATTCTAATTAGAATCTCAGACTATTAACTATTAATAGATTAGTGTTAATCATCAAAACATAAAATATTAGGTATTTTTATTTTATTAAGTACTAGAATATAAGAAGAAAATATTAAGATTAATATTAGTCTAGTAATAGATTAGATTATTAGAGATCCTAGTTTTATGAGAACTATTATCATTGTCAGCATTATTAGCTTGAATTTCATAGAACAGAGTGCACAGGGTTGCTTAGACAAAAGCCATTTGAGCACTTACATGAACCAGGTATTATGCTGAGAATTCTGTTCATGCATCATCTCATTTAATACCTAACTTCTCTGAGCCTCATTATCTTCCTCTGTGTATGAGGGATAAGCACAGTACCTCTTACGGGGTTGTTACAAGCATTTAAAAAGTCCCAATGTATTAAGTGTGCTGGACAGCAAACACAGAGTAAGCACTTCCTAGTGTCAGGGGTTACTGTTGCTCCCAGTGAGCTACCTTCCCAATTCACCAGGTCTGCAGCAGGGCTGCCTGGCTGCCAAAGCATTCCCCACGGAGCTAACCAGCCTGCCGGAGGACACCTGCCACGAGGCAAGAGCAGCACAGCAGTGGGCATGCAAAGGGAGAGAGGGGGCCGGGGGCTGAGGGGTTGGCAGTGGGGCGGTGGCGCAGCCATCATGAGGTCCAGCTTCAGAGTCTAGGGAGGGGTGAAGGGGGTGACAGCTGCAAGGAGGCCCAGAGTCATTGCCAGCAGCCAGGGAAAGCATGTATAGGCTCCCCGGCCTGCAGCCCTCTTAGCCCAACTCCAAGGAAGCAAGGGGTCCTGAAGTTTGGAGTGCCTGGCTTCCTGTCGGGGGACAAGGGACAGTGCAAGCAGGTCGCGGTGGGGGGGGAAGGCAACCCCCAAGAGCTCTGGGTTAGGTGAGAACACAGGACGCAAGACTCCACTTCCAACTGTTACAGCTCAAGCCTCACAAAACTTGCCAAGTGCTTGCTGTATGAAGCTATTTGGAGAAGACAGACCTAGCTCCACGAGCCAGGGAGGAGGCTATCCCAGACACAAAGTCAAAGCCAGCTGTGTGCTAGAGACCAGAACACAAGCACTAACACAGGACTCTGGGCACAGAAGAACCACTGAGTCAGGCTGGAAAGGGCATTATTTAATGAGAAGTGGGAAAAGAGAATCCCAAGCTGAAGGACTTGAAGGAGTCAAGTGAGGGTGGGTTCCAGGTAGTGCTTCAGGTAACAATCTACAGTATGGGCTGAACTAAATAATTCTGAAATCTACTGAAGACGGCTGGACTCTTAACAAGCAGTCCTGCGATGGTTGTGATTAACAGGCATGTTACACTCAGAAAAGAAAAAAAAAAACGTCTATGAGAATGCCCAATACCTTTTTAGTATTTTAATTGGGGTGAGAGGAATAAGGTGTGACCTTTCCAGAGATGTGTGACCTGAAGGGAACAGACTGGAGTATAGGGTACCCTCAGCAGTCAAGTGATTATGCCCATTTACAGACTTGCCCTCCGGGAAAACCCAGTGCAAATGTCGGAACACGTTACTCCCCAGGACTGAGAGGAACAGTGAGTACTTCCTAACCCTGAGTCTCTGGTGTGGTCGTGCAAACACCAATAGTGTGGGTGAGCAGTGTGTCTCTCTTGACTTCTCAGGCAGCGTGGGGATCTCCCCTGTCATGTCTCCTCTCACTGCCCTGTGCGCCATCCCATGTGTGGACCCCCCGTCTGCATGTTGGCTTCTCTTCCCTCCTAGTATGTGTATATGTGGCTTCCTCTATGGGGGGTGTGTGTGTGTGTGAGGACACGTGCATGTGTGTGCACAAGTGTGCCAACTCTCTTCTGAATTTCTCTATTGTTCTGCTTTCCCAGTTCAGGATATATAGATCTCTCTCCCCTCCCCTGGTATTTGCCCCTACTCCACCGCCCCCCCACCAGGTATGTGTGTTTGCGCATCCCTAGAGGTGTGTGTCTCTTACTCTCCTCTAGGAGTCTTTCTCTCTCTCCTACTGAAGGTATGCGTATGTGGTGTCTCTCCTCTGACTCTGGGGGGGGTGTCCCTCCTACTCTCTGGATGCCTGTTGTGTGTCTAGCTCCTTCTGGACATGAGGGTGCCTCCCCCTCCCCATCCCAGTATGAGTGTGCCTAGCGGGTGTGCCTCTCACAACCTTCTGCATATGTGTGTGTACAAGTGTCTCCCTTCACATCCTGGTATGAGTGTAATTCTCTCTTCCACCTTCTGGAGGTATGTGTGTCTTTCCTGTCCCCCCAAGGTGAGTGTCTCTAACCCCATGCTGGTATGAGTATGTCTACTGTCCCCCACCTTTCTAGGTGTGTGTCTCTTTCCCCACCCCCGATCCTGGAATCTGTCTCTCCCCACCCCTTCTACTTTCTTTCATCTTCTGGATGTGTGCCACTTTCTCCCCCTTACCCAGTTATCGGTGTCCCCAAGGCAGGGGTGAGACAGACACAGAGTTTCTGTATCTCTCCCCTATCTGGGTATGAGCTGTGTGCTGCTCTCTCTCTCTTCCTTCCCTGAAGTATGAACAATAATTCACACATATATACATAGACATAGTATCCCTGGGTGTACAGGTCTCCTCTCCCCACTGTATTCAGTTTGTGTGTCTGTGAGTCTCTCTCTCTGGGACTCTGGGTGTGTGTGTCTCCTCTCCCACCATAAGCATGTCTGTCTTTTTTTGGGGTGTGTGTACTTGGCTCCATAGCCCCATTGCAAGGCTTGCTGAGGGCAAGGAAGGGGCTTCTACCTGTTGTGGCGAGGGCTCCGGTTGAAAAGGGAGGGGTCTACGGAGTGGGTGGAGGGCAGCAGAGATGAAATAAGCCACCTCCTTACCTCCCAAACTTGCTGTCCTGCACTTCAGTTAACAAGAGACTGGCTGCCACTCTTGAGGGCAACACCCTGGTCTCTTCTTGCTGGCCTTTCTATGGTCCCTGTGCTGCCGCCATTCTTCTCCTTGATGCTGTCCTGGGACACCCCCTGGGAGAACTCTTGTCACACAGTGCCTAGCCACTGCTCCAAGCTTCCTCCAGCTTCCCTCCACCGTAGCCAACCCTTTATTCTGGCCCTTAGGGCAGAGCGCACCTCCCCAGATATTTGCCGTGTGCCTGGTTCCAGAGACCGAAAGAGGGAGGAGGTCAGGGCTCAGTCTAGTGAGGAAGCTGGACATGCGCAGGATGGGAGGAGTGCCTGAGAGTGGGGAATGGAATCGGCTGTGCAAGCACAGAGGTGTCACCCCAACCACAAGACAAGTACGCTGGGGACATGCTCTGGGACACACCCAGCAACCAAGCTTCAGAGGAGCAGGGAAGGGAGGAGGTGAGGAAGGTGTGAGCTGGGAGGTCGCTAGTCCCAGGGAGCCGCACTCTCAAGGACACCAGGGAGGGGATGACCACTGCACCCCAGGTCCTCTGGCTACAAGGAAAGGGAGGTCATGAATGAGGATGAGGCCCGAGGTAGTAGCCAGCTGGCAAAGGCCAACCCATGCAGTGCTCAGGAGTTCTAAGCACAGTGTGGGCCAGCTGTCCCCAGAGAGGGCATGAGACGGTACTGCAGAATGGCTCTCTGGCCTCATCCCCTACCTCGCTACCTCTGCCTGGCTGGGCTCCCCCTCTGTCAGTGTCTTCTCTGGAAGTGCCCTGCCCAGGTTTTTCCTGGTTTGCTCCTTCTCATCAATTAGGCCTCTACACGAAGTTTCCTTTATCAACACATCCTCTCTGAGCATTGTTTCTATGGGTCCCTTCTCCCACAGGCCCCCAACTCTTCATCCTTGTATTCCTTATTTCCTTCATACCACCTGCCACAAGCTGAGAGAATTCTGTCTACTTCTCCTTCGTTCAGTCTGGCTTAGCGTCTGGCCCACGGGAGGCCCTCTGTCACATCTTCTCACAGAGTTAAGAGATGTGAGGAAAAGTGTCCTGCACACAGACGTGGAGATGTTTGTGTAAAGAGAGAAACAGGCATGGAGGTCCAGGAGGGGGGTAGAGACTGAAGCTTTCTCAGCACAAAGCTGTCAAGCACAGGTATGGTAGGAGTGGAAGCCGGTGCTCAGGAAGGCTGTACACTGAGGGAAGAGGAGGACCCTGGAACCCCAGGAAATGGCCAAATGTAGAAGAATGGGCACCATCAGAGGAAAGTGCACAGGACGTGTCAGAGCAGGAGCAGCAGGGCCAGAAAAGCGGGAGACGAGGGAGTTTTCAGAAACCTGACGAGTCCTGCAGAAAAGCCCAGTGGAAATAAAATGGGAAGATGCTGCTACTGATGGGCTATTGAAGGATGTCCTCTTGGAATACAGACCCAAAATAGTGGTGCAGGATCAGGTAAACAGAAAAAGATGAAGGAAACACACTGGACTGAGACTGCTCTTTCAAGGCGTCTTTCACCAATGGGAAGAAAGAAGATACGCAGTGGGGGGATGAAGGCAAAGGTCTTCTACAATATTTTGTTTCTGACAGGGGAAGACTGAAGCATCTTTGCCCGTGGACAGGAAGAGATGGGAAATACCAGAATGGGAGCGGTAAGGAGTAACCCAGTCGGCTCCAACCAACTGATCCATGCCTCCCAAGGCCATGAGGCCCAGCCTCCCCTAGACAGACTCCCTAGGCTCCTATGAAGGCTTGTCAGACTCACAAGAGGTGGCCCACTATTCTGGAAGAGCAAGAGGTAATGAGGAGCCGGGTGGGGGGGGGGGGGGGGCTGTGGTGATGCCCTGCATCTTCTCCATGGACTGGGCAGGCCACTGGGTGCAAGGGTGGGGAATGAGGGTGTGAGGGCTGAGAATCAGTGAGGAGAGAGGACTGAACAAAGCAACGAAGAACAGACACACAGCTAAAAGACTGGCTCTGTATCACTAAAGACCCAACTGTGAATCTCAGGGGCACAAATGGGGGAGGGGGTCTCATTCACAACAGCATAAAAATCCTTCAGTGTGGCATTCACCTGGTCCCAGTCTCCCTTTCCAGCCTCACCTACCATCATTTTGTTCACCCCTGACACCCTAGACTCCAGTTCCAGGTGAGATCCCAGCATGTGCCACGGGCCCAGCATGTGCCACAGGCCCAGAACGGCCACCCCTTCCACCCGCTGCTCTAGGACCACCTCCTCTGCAGAGAGAATAACCTACTGCTATCAAACTGCTTCTTCCACTCTATGTCCCCTCTGTTACATGTCTCTACAATGGAAGTACTAGACCCACATCAGAAGTTCCAACTGAATGTAGACAAGGTAGCTCGGTGCCCAGGAGCCTGAAGGAATGGCAAGGCCATTAATACAACTACTGAAGTCTGAACTGCCAGATCTAGGGATGTTGAGAGTTTGAGATGCCAGCCTTCCATTCAGGCAACCATGTCAAAAGAGGCCCTTGAAAATGTACATCTAGAACTTGCCAGTAAGGAAGGGACAAGCAGTGATAAGGAGCGGAGTCACGTACACAGCAGTGGACCACTGCTTCAGATCTGGATTACAGTACAATTTCTGTAACTCTCATCTCATACCCACAGGCTTGATTTATTCTGAATTCTGAGTCGATTTTACTTTCCTAATTCATCTTCCCCTGATCAAAAAGCTGCAGTGCCTTCCACAGCACAGAGTGCAAACTCCTTGGGCTGGCAATCAAGGCTGTTCACAGTCAGGCCTCAGCATACCTTTCTAGTCTCACCTTGTGCTGCCCCCAACAAACCCTCCTTTCCAGTCAGACTGGTATTCCTGGTGGCTGAGGACAATAACAACATTTCTGCCTCCTCACCTCTGCTGAAACCATTCATTTCACCTGAAGGCCCTCCCTTCTTTCTGCCCATTCTTAACTCACACCTGTTCAAAGCCCACCTCAAGTTCCACCTCTCCCTCCCAGGAATACCTGTCATTTTTATTGTCTGTACCATTCGTTTTGCATTTTAAGAAACACTGCCTTGTGTTCTCTTTCAAATATGTCAACCGATCATCCACAAGGCATAAAAGACAGACAAGAAGAAGGTAGAGGGCAAATAGGAGTACCGTACAAGGGGTGGGAAGTACTCTTTCTACTTCTGGCTCCCATTTGGAGAATAAAGAAACTTCAAAAAGAAGATGGTTTGCAGTGGGACTTACTGGACAGGTAAGATGTGGACAGGTACGAGAGACAAGCTTTGCAGGGACTGGCCAAAGTAAAAAACATTCACAGTAAATGTGGGGTGTGTCTCTGAATCCCCTAAATCTGTAGAGGTGAGTACACAAATAACAAAATGGGGATCTGGAACTTAACTTGGAACTTTGGAGAACTCGGGATGATATCATATACTGCATTAAATTCTTTCAATTCTCCTGAGTGCTAAGATCATCAGTGACATTTCTATCTCAGAAGCCTAATATATGAAATTAACTAAACACTATTTTCAATTGTCACAATAAAGAATTACACTGTTTATTGAACGAAGACCATTCAAAAATTCAAAAAGAGACACTCACTCTGAGGGTGAATGGTTTTGTTGTAAATGTGTTTTGAAGCAAAAACTGACAAAACTACACTTAGTGAGATCATTAAATCCTATAAAACAAAGTTTAGGTTTATACTTTTAAAAATCACTGTAAACTTAGCAAACATATAATTTTCCCCCAATTCCTAATACATGGCTTAAAAATAAGTAGACACGCAGCACTTTCTAACTTGAGTCAGTGTCAACTTTATGACTGAAAATTTTATTTTTACAAATTTTTTAAAATAAATACATAAATTCCAATCTGGATATAATTTAGGTGTATGCTAGCAAATTAATGTACTAATAACTATCTTACATGGTCTACCTGTTTCAAAGACTTACTTATACAAAGTCACCAAATTCCAGTTTCTGAAATCATGATTGTTCCTTGCATACACATAATGCCTGCACTTCCTATCTCAAAAGACTGTGGTAAGAATGAAATGAGAGAATATAGGTAAGAGCAAAGACTGCTATCCAGCCAAAGTCCTTTATAACGGACTCATGGCATTAATACTCAAAATATTTTGGGTGATATAATTTAAAAGTCATGTTGGCTAATGATTCGGGGAATAATTTAACCAATCAAGTTAAGTTTCTTTTTCTTTTAAACAGAAACAGTCTCTTTTTTGTGCTCATTTTGGTTTTGCTTTTACTAGGAAGAACTTTCACTAAAACTTGGCTAAAATTAAAAAAAAAATCTTCTAATAGCTCTCATCTTTAAAGGATCAAAACCTCTGCTTTCTTATTTGATCAGTTTCAAGCTCTCTGAGAAACACTAGTACAATCCCACCTTATTTTAGTGAAGTAACTGATGAAACAGATAAAGGTGTTTACCTTTAAAAATTCCCAAATTTCATTTTTTGGCAGCTAGATACCATCCTTCTGAACCGTGTAACTTCAAAAATCTAGATTTAGTACAGCCTTAGACACAGAAGCAGGGTATACGAAAAGATCTTTAAAACGTATAGTAATGTGTGTGCTTATTTTTCAGAAGTGGTTTTGGACGTCATGGCTTGACACAAAGCACGGAAAGGGAGTGCGTACAGCACAGAGGCACTGCCATACACAGGGTGGCAGCACTGAGAACGAAATCCAGACCCACGGCAGAATGCCTGAATGGCCAATGCAGCCTCACAAGTGTGCCTGGAATCTGATTATGAAAACACTTCTTAGACACACGGGGATTTTGGTTTTAATTAAGAAATTCCTTTTAATTCTGGCAGAGGTATCCTGCATTTTAGAAAAGCTCTTATGAGTCAGTCTCTGAATGTGATCAATTGCATTTTTCTCAAAACAAACTGCTTTCTCTTCCTCTTCCTGCACTGATAAAAGGTAAACTAAGTAGGATTAAATTTAAGCACCGCATCATACCCATTGTGTAAGCAGAGCAACTGTATCTTAAGTATATACACACACACACACACACACACATTTTGTTGCTGTTGTGTTGTGGGTCCCCCCCCCCAATTTATTTAAACTAAAAACAAAAACAGTTCACCTATTTCTCCCACCCTCATCCAACCCTCTGTCTCTGGCAACTACCAATCTGTTCTCTGTATGTATGAGCTTGGTTTTGTTTTTGTTTTAATATATTTAAATTAATTTGCGTAAAAGAGAGATCATGTAGTATTATTTGTCTTTCTCTGTCTTTTCACTTAGCATAATACCGTCAAAGTCCATCCACATTGTCACAAATGGTGAGATTTCATTCTTTTTTATGGGTGAATAATATTCCATTATATATAAAATTTCATAATACTATATAACATATATTATAAATAATATTATATATTACACATTTGTCCATAACGTATAGTATACTATCCATAAATACCACATTTTATCCATGCATCCATCCAAGGGCACTTAGGTTGTTCCGAGATCCTGGTTATTGTAAATAATGCGGCAATGAATATGGGGGTGCACCTATCCTTTCAAAGCTAGTGTTTTCATTGCTTTTGGATAAATACCCAGAAGTGAAATAGCTGGATCATATGGTAGTCCTATTTTTAATTTTTTGAGGAACCTCCACACTATTTTCCACAGTGGCTGTACCAACTTACATTTACACCAACCCTTGCCAACACTTGTTATTTCCAGGCTTTTTGAAAGAGCTACCCTAATATGTGTGAGGTGATTATCTCATGGTAGTTTTGATTTGCATTTCTCTGATGACAAATGATGCTGAGCATCTTTTCATGTGTCTGTTGGCCACCTGTATGTCTTCGCTGAAAAATGTCTATTCAGATCCTCTACTCATTTTTTTTACTTGTTTTTTTTGCAATTGAGTTGTATGAGTTTATATGTTTTGGACATTAGTCCCTTACCAGATAAATGATTTGCAAATGTTTCCTCTCATTCAACAGGTTGTTTTTTCATTTTGTTGATGGTTTTCTTGCTGTGCACAAGCTTTTTAGTTTGATGTAGTCCCACTTATTTTGCGTGTGTGTGTGTGTGTGTGTGTGTGTGTGTGGCTTTTGGTGTCAGATTTTAAAAATCATCACCAAAGACCTATGTCAAGGCACTTACTGCCTATGTTTTCTTCTACGAGTTTTGTGGTTTCAGATCTTACATTCAATTCTTTAACCCATTTTTAGTTAATCTTTGCTTGTGGTAGAAGGTAGTGGTCCAGTTTCATTCTTTTGCATGTGGCTGCCCAATTTTCCCAGTGCCATTTATTGAAGACAGTGTGTTTTCCTCATTGTATATTCTTGGCTCCTCTGCCATGAATTAATTGGCTATATACGTGTGGGTTTATTTCTGGGCTCTCTATTCTCTTCCATTGATCTAAGTGTGGGTTTTTATGCCAACTCCATACTGTTTTGATTACTAGAGCTTTATAATATAGCTTGAAATCAGGGAATGTGATGTCTCCAGTTTTGTTCTTCTCAAGACTGTTTTAGCTATCTGGTGTCTTTTGTGGTTCCATACAAACTTTAGGATTGTTCCGTTTCTGTGAGAAATGCCATTGGAATTTTGATGGGGACTGCACTGAATATGAGGATTGCTTTGGGAAGTATGGACATTTGAATATTAATTTTTCTAAACCATAAGCATGGAGTATCTTTCTATTTATTTGTATCTTCTTCAATTTCTTTCATGTTTTCTAGTTTTCAATATATAGGTCCTTCACCTCCTTGGTTAAATTTATTGCTAGGTATTCTTTTTTGATGCAATGTTTTTTCTCTTCTTCTCTTTTTTTTTTTTTAAAGATTTATTTATTCGACAGAGATAGAGACAGCCAGCGAGAGAGGGAACACAAGCATGGGGAGTGGGAGAGGAAGAAGCAGGCTCATAGCAGAAGAGCCTGATGTGGGGCTCGATCCCAGATCGCCGGGATCACACCCTGAGCCGAAGGCAGACGTTTAACCACTATGCCACCCAGGCGTCCCTGTTTTTTCTCTTCTTGATACTTCATTATTAGTGTATAGAAATGCAACAGATTTCTGTATATTGATTTTGTATCCTGCAACTTCACTGAATTTGGTTATTAAATTTAACAGCTTTTTGAGGGAGTTTTTAGGGTTTCCATATACATAATATCACATCATCTGCAAATAGTTGACAGTTGCACATCTTCCTTTCCAATTTAGATGCCTTTTATTTCTTTTTCTTGCCTAATTTCTCTGGCTAAAACTTCCAATACTATGTTGCATAAAAGCAGCAAGAACACGCATCCTTGGCTTGTTCCTGATCTTAGAGGAAGTTTTCAGCTTTTCACCATTGAGTATGATGTTAGCTGTGGGCTTGGCCTTTATTATGGCCTTTATTATGTTGAAGCATGGTACCTCTATACCCACTTCATTGAGAGTTTTTATCATAAATGGATGCTGATTTTTTTCAAATGCTTTTTCTGCATCTACTGAGATGATCATATGACTTTTATCCTTCATTTTGTTAATGTGGTTATTACTTTGACTGATTTGTGAATATTGAGCCACTCTTACATCCCTGGAATAAACCCCACTTGATCATGGTATATGATTCTTTTAATGTATTATTGAATTCAGTTTGCTAACATTTTGTTGGGGATTTTTATATTATGTTCATCAAGGATATTAGCCTGTAATTTTCTTTTCTTGTGGCATCCGATTTGGTTTTGGTATCAGGGTAATGCTGGCTTCATAAAGTGAGTTTGGAAGAATTCCCTCCTCTTCTATTTTTTTTTTTTTTTTTTTTGCAAGATTTTGAGAAAGATTAGTATTAATTCTTCTTTGAATGTTTGGTCCTGAACTTTTGTTTGCTGGAAAATGTTTGATTAGTAACTCAATCCCCTTACAAATAATTGGTCTGTTAGTAATGGGTCTGCTCAGATTTTCTATTTCATCATGAATCAGTTTCAGTAGGTTGCATGTTTCTAGGAATTTATCTGTTTTTTTCTCGGTTATCCAATTTGTTGGTGTATAATTGTTCATGGTAGTCTCTCATGATCCTTTGTATTTCCATGGTATCAGTTTTAACAACTCCTTTTCTCACTTCTGATTTTATCTGAGTCCTCTCTCTTTGTTTCTTGGTGAGTCTAGCAAATGGTTTGTCAATTTTATCTTTTCAAAGACTCAGCTCTTAGTTTCATTGATCTTTCCTCTTGTCTTTTTAATCTCTTTAGTCTCTATTTCGTTTATTTCTACTTTAATATATGTTATTTCCTTCCTTCTACTAACTCTGGGCTTCATTTGTTCTTTTTGCTAGCTCCTTGAGGTGTAAAATTATGTTGTTCATTTGAACAAGAAGATACAGCATTTGTAAATATTTATGCACCCAAAACAGGAGCACCTAAATATATAAAACAAATATTAACAGACATAAAGGAAGAAATAAACAATAGTACAATAATACGGGACTTTAATACCTCACTAACATTGATGGCGAGACGATCCAGACAGAAAACCAATAAGTTAACATTGGCCTTAAATTATACATTAGAACAGATAGACTTAACATTCACAGAACATCTCATCAAAAGCAACAGCATACACATTCTTCTCAAATGCACATGGAACATTTTTCAAGATAGATCATATGCTAGACCAGGAAAAAAAGTCTTAAGAGGATTAAAATCATATCAGGCATCTTTTCCAACCACAGTGGTATGAAATTAGAAATTAATAACATGAAGACAACTGGAAAATTCACAAACATTTGGAAATTAAGCAACATGCTACTGAACAACCAACTGGTCAAAGAAGAAATAAAAAGAGAAATAAAAGAGAAAAATGAAAATGGAAATGTAATCTACCAAAGTTTATGGGATGCAGCAAAAGCAGTTCTAAGAGGGAAGTTCATAGTGATAAATGCCTACCTCGAGAAACAAGAGAAGCCTAGTGCATATTTAAAAAGATCACTTGAGCTATGATTAAAAGTGCTTCAAGGTAGAAACTTCTTTTAAGAAGAATATGATCTTGGGAACAAAACTGCTGTTATTAAATACAAGCAGCTAAAGTTTTAAAGTAATTGTCGTAATCATGTTATAACATCCAAAAAGAGAGACTTTTAAGGAAAACATCTGTAATGCTACTTAAAATGAAATAAAATATCCCTAAGATTCTTAAATGCTTAATGATTAAATGTAGTAGATATTCAAGTGACATAGATAAAAACAGTTCTAACCCATTTGTCACCATTCTTCCTTCAAAAATAACTACAATAATCAAATATTAAAATTCTCTAAGTAATTAGAGAATTTGTATTTGAAAATGTGAAAAACATATTCTCATTAATTGTGTTAAAAGATAGATGTTTATGAACTTCTACAACCTGTCAGATAATTATATTATTCATTTTGTTTACAAGCTTCCAGGCATATAAAAATAAATTCAGGTACAGAAACCGCTTTCAATTAAAATTCCCTAATTTCAGCAGTACATTAAGTTATCCAAATATTTAAAACCTTCATTCTATGTCTAATTAAATCTGTTACATGATAGTTACTTTCATTTTATTTATGGTTATATATTTTACATGTATTACCTTTTAAATGTACTGTACGCCAAATTATTTCTAAGGAATATTTGTCTTATACTTTTTTCTTAAAAAGAAACTAAAACAAATTACCTTAAAAGCTAAGCCTGACCCATATACTTTACACAGGGTACAGTTAAATCAGTTATCTGTTTATATGATAGGAGCTCTGAGGATGCTCAAATTTTATGAAGCATTAAAAGAAAAGCACAAAATATCACAAACTGCTGTTAGAAGAATGCCCTGTATTTGTAGCCATTTTCCTTCTTTGAAACATTTTAAACTCTCCCAAATAAGAACTACTAGAGCTGCTTCCACCACTTTTGCTATAAGTTACCTACCTATTTTTTTATATGTCTAATTCTTTTTTAGAGCTGAAACCCTAAGCATCTGAATAGTGATTTGCAAATAAAATACTACTAGTATTAGAAAAGTAACACAACCAAGGTTGAAATTTAATTAAATGACCTCAGACAATAACAAATTAGAAAAACACATGAAAAGCATTTTCTCAAATTTACTTAGAAAATAAGTTTAGAAATACAAGGAAAGCAAATTCATGTTTGAGATGTAGGTTCTAATCAGATATACTAGTCATATTAATATTTAAGGTTATAATAGATCTTATTCAGCTATATAAAGACACAATTCTCTCATAAACTGTAAATTTAGAACAAATTCAATTTTAAAGTAAGGGAGCTAATTTCTCTTCTTTGGAACGGAACAGTTATAGAAATTATATTTAGGAAATACAAAAAGCTTAAGAAAGGTAATATATTCTTAAATAAAACCGTACTTTCATTTCATTTACTAAAGTTGATTTAAAAAAACAACAACCCTGTTATTCTCTTTTAGGGTATGGTGAAAAGCGATGTGGGACTACGTAATTCCAGCTTTAAGACAATACAAGAAAATAAAATAAAATTACTTAGAAACTGTAGCAGACTAAAATTCAACTGGTGTTATTTTTAACCTGAACGTTTGAACTACCTTAATCTTCCAGGTTCGGTTTCTTAAAATTCTCCTGATGGAGAACAATTCAATCAACTTTTTACTAAGATATCTTCAAGTGTACAAAACTGATTAAAACATTTTCTCAGCTTGCCTTTTAGCCAAAGGAGCTAAATCCCTCATTCTCTGATCGATTTCTAGTTTAACAGTCTCCAAAAATGTATCTCAAAATTAAAGGCTCTAATGTCTAACTATTGATTAAAACGATAGAAATTTTTTAAAAAACTGATGACAGCCCTTTAGTTGTAGCATTTAATCTGAGAATTAGTATTCCCATATTCAGAAACCAAAAGATAGCTATCATAAGTAATCAATATGCACATGTGCAATTTCAATATTGGTTTGAGACAATAATTCAAATATCTGATAACTGTAAAGCTAAAATGAGGCTCTCGTTCTCAAAAAAGATAGAGTTCAAGACCCTGCAAGGGCAGATCATCATTCACAATCTAGAGAGGATTCAGTTGCCATTGAGGAAAAGATGCCTCCTCTACTCTCAAAAGATTTTCTCCTACTAAAGCAAACTTCTGCACCAGAATATAACACTACAAGTCTAGATCCTCCTTCAGAAAATCAATTGCTAATTAATAAATAGGAAAGAAAATTTTCCTTTAACTGTCAGCATACACCTAAAAACAGTCCAGAAATTAAGAACTTTGTTGACTGTTCTTATCTTTACCTTGTGATAAGCTTTTTAAGTGTTATTAAGTCTGTAGGAATGATATAAATTGCTCTAAAAAGCCCACAAAGTACCTTGTTCTTAGACTAAGTTTTTAAAATCTATTTCATTAACCTAACAGAAAGCTTTAAACTTTCTGATGAAGAATGGAGAAAACAATTTTCAATATTAGTTCTAAGATTTTTTTCAGAACTCTTCACTTAGGTACACATTTAAAATAATCTTTAAAATCTTTTCAAAATAGGAAAAAATCATTTTTCCTTACTTAAAAATAAAGAATTGAATATAACCACTACAAATTATTCTTAGAATTTAATTTAGTTTAATTCAAATCTAAGAAGATATGAAGGAAAGGCTTTGGGGGAATCTATTTTTAAAAGGTTATCATAAAGTCAGCAATTTGTATTGGAAATACTCTTATAGATTCCCCCAATTATCTCTCTCCTTTAGTGGGGGTAAATTTATTATTTTTGCTTTGTAGGCAGTTATTCTTTACTCACATAAGTCAATTTTTAAATTTACCATGATTTTTATTTTATTCTGAAATTCTCATCTCCCTACTTCTTTCCCATCAATTTTGGACATTTTAGTCCATTCTTATGTTCCCATTACACACTTTCATTATTTAAACTCTTATTTTTAAAAGGCATCAAAAAAACTTTCTAACACCTTCATAGTTCTAGGTTTTCTGTTTTTTGATTAGGAAAAAAAATTCACTCTAAAAAAAATGCAAGACAACATTTCAAGCAAATTGCTTATCCTATTAACCTAGGACCTAATTGCCTAAATTCACTCATTTTACATACGCACACACATTTCTTAGGTAGTCATCTCAAATTCCCAACACACACTGTGGTTAGTTTTAATACCATGATCCTGAAGTAACTCTGTTTACAAGACATCCAGGGACTTTTAAACACTAACAATTTTAATGCAGTATCACACCACTTCACTTTTTTAAAATGAGAAATTATTTGTTTTATAAAAATGGATTTGTTTTCTGATAAACATTAAAAAAAAAAAAAAGCAAAAGACTTAACACCCTAAGGACAACAAACAACAATATACACACAAAACAAAAATACCAAACATGTAGAAAACAAAAATGCCAAAGCACCTTTGGTAGTTCCCCAACACCCTATCCTTGTCAATACCACTCTGGAAAGAGGAGGCAGGGACAGGTGTACAAACTGAGTAGAATGCAAACCACTGGACAGCAGGCCAAGCGATTTAAAAGTAAGAATGAACTTATGCCTCTGTCATAATTTCTAGAAGGCTTTCATAGATGTATATTTCTTATAACATCAAATGTTAATAACTATACACTCATACTTTTATAAAACATTATGAACTAAACATTTTCATTTAATTTCTCTTAATTAAGCTTAAAAATTAAATTTGCTAATGAAATATAAAAGTTGTCCTGTTACAAATGAAAAGCAGTAATACAGTGGATGACAGGTTCAGGCATTTCAAAAAAAAATAGGCACTGAAATAAATGCAAAAAGTAAAAATCAGCTACCTCCAAAGTGATCTTATCATAAAATGGAAAAGAATTCCCACACATTAATCCTAAAATCATAGTTAACTTTACAGTTTATCAATCCGATGTACCCTGCCCTCACATTTAACGTATTTGTAAATACTTTCACAAGGCTACCTAAACACTTACTAATTGGTTAAATATGCTGCCTACATTAATTCCTGTTAAAATTAAAGAAATTAAAGGTCCACTTTTGTTTCTTCACGGTGGCTGATACATATTCAAAGTATTTGATGTTTCAGCAAAGGTGTTTATCAGGTTCTTAAAACATTTAAAACATGGCTCAAGGGACAATTTATAGCCCTTTTACCTTTAACATATTCACTATCTTGGATTTTGTTGAACACATTCAGTTGTTTTTTCCTTCTTCTGAAACTCTTCCCTTACTCAAATAACTAAAGAATCTAAGATGTTATCAACACAAAGAGAAAAAAATTTATATTTATTCCCTATACATTTGGAAACACATCAAAAAGAACGAGTATTCCAGGCAGTGTAAGTAAACTCATTCAGAAAAACTTCTTTTTTTCTTGGGTTTGTGTGTATGTGTACATAAATGTGTGTGTAACAGGTAATTTTTTGTATATCTTAATTTTCCAAAGAACAGAATTCTAAATAAAAAATATTAAAACATTCCTAGAAGGAACCAATATTTTGATTACACAGCTCAAGGGGCAAATGATTATTGAAACAAAACTTAAAAGATGGCTATAGATACATGTTTCAGTTATCTGGCTTTTCAAATATCAAGGACAGGAGCATTACATTTCATTTAGCAAACAACAATTTAATCCTTAGGAAGGAAAATTTCCAGAATACCAACCAAAATGTGTATAGCAACAACCAGGATTATGTCAAAAATGAAGGGAAAAAAATCCCCACCTTTGTAGGATATTAAAATACAAAGAGTACCCTTAAAAATTTTAAACTATATTGATAAAAGCAAATTCACGAATTTATTTAGCTGTAAGATGTCTGTTTGTCTATTAAAATATTTTAGTTATAATAAATATACAGATATGGAATTTTATCAGTACTAGCCCATAACTATAAATTATCTTCCACAACAGTTATACTCCTCACAGAATTTCAAATAGCACAATTAGGCATTTAAATTTAGAGTAAGAATCTCAAAGTAGGAGGTTTCTCTAACACTAACTGAAATAAGGATTTTGAGTACACAATATCCTTGGATTATTTCTGTAAATTGGTATAATTTAGTAGTAGCTTCAGAAAAAGTATGTTCAACAGACAGTATATCTGAGACATTAAAAAAGCTCAATACAACCAATTCAAATTAGATATTGTGCACTGCCCTATCTAAATAAGACTCTCTAAGGAATTGCAGATTTTATACTTGTGCACTCTCAGTGCATTTTCTAATTCAGATAAGCAGCTAGTTGTGCAAAACCCAAACACGAAGAAACTTTTATACCACCCTTTGTGAGAGAGGAAAAAAATCACAATACCAGCACTTTTATTTAGGTTGACAATATACTAATCATAACTTTAAGTGTCCAAACAAACTGATTAATTCAATGGTCTAATGTAACTGGAAGAGATATTTTTCCTTCACTTCTACAGAAACTGAATTTATTTAATATTAGTATCTAGTCTGTCAAAGTGGCAACTATTCAAGATCTAAAAGTCTCATTTATTTTAAACACAGAGCCTAATTCTGACTACTTACAGATAATGTAACTTTCTTCAGCCAAAGTACAATAAAAATGTAAGAGAAATTTTAAAGGTTGTATAAATATTAATGGCATTCTGAAACCTCTGGACAGATGATTATTTGGGGGAAGGGGAAGTTTCTCTTTCCCATTGATAGTTTAATCACTTTCCAATCAGTTTTGATTTAACAGTGGTCCATGGAATAATTTTTAATGAGTTCTTAGAAAGCTGTAATTGCTTCCAAAATCAGAAACCACGAGATGATGTACTCAAACACTACACCGATGTAATGCTGTTAGGGAGGTATTTACAGAAAGGTGCAGATAGGAGCTCAGCTGTGAACACATGTTAACATACAATGGGCTTCAAAATAATAATCTGTACAGTATGGAAAGAAAAAATATTCTGTATAAGATGTCTAAAAATCCAGCTCTAATTTTAATTTCTATAACTCATAAAAAACAAAGGAAAATAGGCATTTATTTCAAAACTCCATATGCCTGTGGCAAATGGAGCACAAGTAAATTCTATTTGAGATGAACCTTAATCTCAAATAGAATTCAGACCAAAATAGACATATTTTAAATTTTGAAAATATTGTGAAAATGTCAACCACTAGAGTCAACAGTAGTATATCATCAGTAAACATTTCCTGTGAAATAACACAAATAAATTCAACTTAAAAGATGCAAACTGAGAGGTCTCAGGATTTTAAAACCTTTTAATTTCAAACTAGCAGAGTTACAGCACATGTATAGGATGGGCTTTAAAAATGGGTATACGTAAACTTTTCCATGGTGTTGGTGTATGTGCTTTTTTTTCCTTTAAAGAAATGCCTACTGCTTACAGTGTAAAAGAATCTCCACCACTCTGTCTGCAATTTTCAACCAGAAGTCCTCAATGTACCTTAAGCCAAATTGAATATTAGGTATTTTACAGCTTTAACAAAATGGCTGTAAAATCACATTATGGGCATACACAGCTCTTTGATCTTACTGCACAGAATTCATAACTGTTCAATAATGCTATACCATTACACCACACACCTTAAACTATTTCCATTTTTCCACAAATCCTTCCAATATCAGCTTCCAAAGCAAAGAAATGTAACATGAAAAGTTCCTGGGAGGCTTGTTACACAAAAGAACAGCTTGGATACAAACTAATCTACACAATATCCATCTTCTGTTGAGCCTGTTTATCCCTCCTTTCCCTCCATCACTCCTAAAGGTGGGTGCACTTGAGTAATGGAAAGAGGAGCCTCTTCCACCAACACACCCTCCCAGCACCTCTGCCTTTGGTCCTCAGACAGTGATTCTGTGCAGGTGATGAAAATCTTAAGAAAAGAGAAGCTGTCCCTTTAAAATGCCCTGCTCTGTCCCATATCCCACGTGGAACCAACATCAGCAGCACTTTCCCATTAACTTCAATGTGATGCAAGAGGCACCATCCTTTTATATACGTAAAACCAGAAAACTTCAGCTTAATATTCTTTACTGAGGACGAACAGGTGAAGCAAACGGGTCAGGAAGGGAGAAACCAAGCAACTCCCCACCCCTCCCCAAAAGGTGCTCCAGTCCTGCACTCCAGTTTCTCTGTGCAACATCACCTCTCTACCCCTCCTCTGTACAGCCCAGTTTAAAGAAAGGAGGGAGCCACTAACAAAACCTGAAACATAAATGCGACGAAAATGCAATCTAAAGCCGGAAAGGTTTATTCTTCCAATCACACATATTAACTCTATTAAGAAAATGGCATCACTTTTTTTCCACCAAAAAAAAAAAAAACCCACCCCGCAAAGATCATTAAAAGAGAGTTATAAAATAGCAAATATAGTGTTTATCTTATCTCAGATCAGTCCACATTACCAATAAGTTTAGCAGTTTCTGCACTACCACCTCCCCCCTCCCTCCCCCTCCTTCTCTTGCATCGGATTTTCACGTTTTCTCATTGTCGGTTGAGTTATAAAAGGCTTTTGCCCTTCGAAAGTTTTAAAAAATAAATAAATATTAACTCCTTGGTCCCTGCAAAGTCAAAATGGACTTCAGGGGAAAGGCGGTTCATACTTTTACCTTTAGCGAGAAAGGGGGGAGCATCCCGGATTTTTAGGGATTTTTTGCGATTTTTAAAAAATTTTTATTTGGTTATATGCCTGAGTTCTCCCTCCATTTTGGTTGTTTATGATACTGACAACAAGCTGTCCCTGCTCTGTGCA
>NW_024427107.1:8887059-8957600 GCF_017311325.1 Ursus maritimus
CCCCGCAGACCCCGCACCCCGACCCCGACTCGCCCACCTGAGGAAAGGGCAAAAACAAATTCATTTCTCAAAAAAAGAAAAACCTCTTTTGAAAAAGGGGCAAAGTTACCCCAAGTCACTCAAAGTGCCCCCCAAATATTGCCGACTGCGGGTTTCCGCCAGGCCCTTTGGGAAGCGACCTTCCCCCGGGATGTTTTGGTGGAAAATGCGGAGAGTTTACTCTCAAAACTGAATTTATATTAATTTTTCCCTTATTTTTCGGGTCTCTAATGTCTTCCGCTCTCGCTGCTGCCGCTGCCGCTGTCACAATATTCACAGCACCAGAGAGGAGGAGGAGGAGGAGGAGGAAAACTTTTCAAACTTTCCAGACCCTGAATAAAGGGTTTTTTTTTTTTCCCACCGACCTCACCTTTGGGTCTCCAGCCGCATCGCCCCCTGCCCTGTCAGAAGCGACTTCGGGAGTCCTCACACCCCCGCTTAATTATTTTATTTTATTTTTTATTATTATTTTTCTCTCTGGGGTCCTGAGCAGGGGCTGAGAGTAGCACAAACTTTTCCTCCTCCTGCCGCCGCTGCTGCTCCTCTGCCCCCTCAGCTAGTCCCATAATTTAAATAACCCTGATATTTCTCCCGCTAAACGCCTCTCCGCCGCCCCGGACCCCGGGAGAACTCACCGCGGGGCTTTAACATCCTCCCTCCGGCCCGTCCGCCGCCTTTACACCGCCCGCGGAATTTCTAATAATTTTTTTCTCATATTTCGGGCTGGACGCGGCGGGCCTGGAAATTGTTTCCTTACGCCTCTTTCCAGCAGCCATTGTAGTGTATGCGCTGCCCCTGCAGCCCAACTTGCAGCTGCCGCTGCCGCCGCTGCCGCCGCCGCCGCCGACGTCGCGCCCACCGCCGCCTCCCCCGGCCTGCTCGGCCACCGCCCCCGCCTCCCGCCGGCCCGCCCCCGGTCCCCGCCCGCCGCTGTGCCCGCCCCCCGCGCGCGCTCCGCCCCGGGGCCGGCCACTAGGCGCCGCCGCCGCCAGGGACGAGCTCGCCGATTGGGCCACGGCGCCGCCCGTCAAACCAAAGTGTTAAGAGGCGGGCCGCGGCGCGGGGGGCGCGGCGGGGCGGAGGAAAGGGGCGGGACCTCTCGCTCGGCTCCGCCCACTCCACCCGCCTCGTCCCTCCCCCCGCCAGCTGGAGGCGGGGCGAGACCCGCCCGCCCCCGCCCGGCAGGGCCCGGAACGGCTGTCAGTCTGGCGACGCCGCGCGTTGATTGGGCCGGCGGCCGCCGGGGAGCGGGGGCAGCACGTTGGGATGCGCGCTACTTAAGGTCCAGCTGCGTGAGCCATTGACGTGTTTGGAGCTGCAGACGGCCTGGGCGCTGGCGAAGCGGCCGCTCGAGGTGAGTGGGTTCCCCCGCCCCTCCCGCGGCGGCTGCGGGGATGCGAGAAGAGAGGGGTGCACCTGGGCCACCGCGGGCCCGAATCCTCTCCTTCGGCGTGAAGCCGCTGTCACCAGGCCCTGCCTCAGCGCAGGCCCTTTCGTGTCGCTCCTTCTCTCCACGACACGGGTTTATTCGAGCTGGAGACGAGGAAGGTGATCCTCGTCCTGCCTGAGCACCTCTAACTCATCCTTCACCCTGCTTCTCAGGCTTTGGGGCGTAATTGCCAACCCCCAACCCCAATTTCCTGCGTTTTCCTCTCCCCCTGCCCCACTCGGCTCTGCCAAAGGTCAGAGCAAGGTGTGTTCACCTGTGCGGGTCGTCCACCGTTAGACGGACAGGCAGCATCGCCGAAGGCAGCGAGAACGGGGACTCGCATCTCCAGTTTCTCCATTCGACTTCCCCGTCCCTCCCCGCCGTGCCATGCCGACTTCCTGACCCTGCCTTTCTGCACCCAGCAGTGGGTTAAGGGCTTTAGGTTCTCGCATAACGTGTTTCAGCTTCCTGCTAGTTCCATCTGCGTTTTATCAGAACCGCAGACCCTGCCTTGGCTCTGACCAGCATGTGAGCATGGATGTATTCAGTAACGTTCTCTTCCTCTTCCCTTTCAAAGCTTGTTGGAGAGTGGGGATGTGAACTGGATGGGAAATCAAGACATACTTTTTAAAGCAGTTTGCCTTTTGGAGAAGATTTTAGAGCTATTCCTCTACTGTGCCGTGCTTTTACGGCCCCTCCCTCAAATCTTTGGGTTTTTTTCTAGCTTTGCAAGTAGAGCTCTGTAGTATTTGTTTAGTGCCTTAAGAAAGTAAGCAGATAAGTCCTCTCTAGCAGAACACTCGATCTTCCCTTTAGCCCCTCTCCTCACTGTAAATTGACATTTCCTCTTTATTTCCAGTTGATAGGTGAGGATTCATGCAAAGAAGGTGACATTTAGAAATCCAAACTTACATTGACTTGTATGTAGAATCCAGAAGGGAAAGGAAATGAAATTTGAATAAATTCATTCTCCAAACCTGATCTGTGTATGTGATGTTACCTAGATGTTATTTTTAAAGAATTCTTGACTGATGATAATAAAATGCAGTGAAAGTACACTTTCATGTAAGGCACAGCAACCAGAGTTTTGTCTATGTCTGATCATTGTTGAGATTATATATATAACGAACATGAACAGTTAAGCAGAGTTCTGTATTCTTACATCATAGAATGGATGTAAAAAAGAAGGGTGTGAGTTTACTTAGTACCATCATCTCTTAGTAAGAAGTCAAGCCTGCAAAAGAATTCTGTTAGGAGAGGAAGAAGCTTCTAGATATAACTGAATAGCACCTTGAATTTCTTTTTTTACCTAGATGCTTCTGTTAACTAGGTATATTCATGTGTTGTTCAATGGAAATCATGAAATGTAAGGATTACTTAGAGGATTCCTAAAAATTCAAGGATCCTGGAATGACTAAACTTTTCTCCCATGCTTCTTTGCAAAGATTGATCTCCTTTAGCCTGGGCATACTGGTCTCTGAACTGGGTGACTCTTGATTGCAAATACCTCAACTATTTAGGAGCTTATGGGGTTTGATTGATTTTCCTGAATGTACTTTATTTCTTTTAACATTACTGATATTTTTTGACGGTGTCATCTAGGGAAAGAAAAGTAGAAACCACTTCATACAAAAATTCTGATCTTTGGTTATACTGACTGATGCAGTTTTTTACTGGGTGGTGTTATGTAGGTCATACTACATTATTACTTGTTTCTCCTTCCATCTTTAGGTGGAGGATGGTTAAGCTAGAACCGAATTCGAGAGTACAGATTAGCTCAGCCCCTTAAACTTAGTGCAGAGCATTTAAAAATATTTGTGAGTGGCTCATCAATAGTATACCGATATACTGAAATGAAAAAAATCACTTTGAAATAATTAACAGTTCGTTGATTATTGTTTTTTTAATTTTCTCTTTTAGTTCCTTTCTATGACATGTCTTCAAAGATAATAGGCATACCAGTTTCGATTGAACTCCATTATAGAGAGTGGTCGTCCTGCAATATAGTTGACATATATGAGTACTTTGTGACTTGACTTGGAATCACTAGGTGGCTCTTAGGGAACTGTGATCATCTTTAATCCGTAAAGACTTATGTGTAAGGGTTGAGTTGGAAGATTAATGGACCACAGTAGCATTCTGCGACTTCCTTTAACCAAGGGAAGTATGTTAAATAGATGTCACTGGAGGTAAAGTTTCAGCTCTTCAAAATGCCAACTAAGAAATAACTTTGTTTTTTTAGTATATTGACCACCCTGGTGCTAGCTACAGAGTACATGGTTAAGTTTAGTAAACAAATGTTTTTGCTAAAGTTGGGTTGTACTAACTATTCCACTCTTATTTTGTGTGATGATCAAATGTATAATAAGGAAGTAATCATTAGAATGCATGCTGTATTTAGGGCGCCTAGGTGGCTCAGTCGGTTAAGCGTCCGACTCTTGATTTTGGCTCAGGATCCTGGGATCAAGCCTTGCAGTGGGTTCCCCCACTCAGCTGGGAGTCTGCTTGTCTCCCTCTGCACTACCCCCCCGCCACCCCCACTTGCACATGCTTGCTCGTTCTCAAATAAGTAAGTAAATAAATAAATAAAATCTTTTAAAAGAATGCATGCTGTATTCTTAAGGTTTTTTAGTATATTTAATAGCTTAACCTTTAGAAGTAAAGATAAACTAAAACTGAATTACAACTGAACTATCTTCCTGGACGTTATAATCAAATTTTAGTGGATGAATTTAAATATGGCCCTTGTGCTGAGGCACCATGGCAATGCAAAGGAAAAAAACAAATGTTTATTCTCATAATACAGAGGACATGTGAAGATCCTTAGTGGATAATCATTATGCCAAAATTAATTTTTCAAGCACTCATGGGTCTAATGAGATGTGTTGATTTATTTTCTGTCATTCACTGTGTAACTCTTTTCTCCAACATTTGCCTGCAGTAAGAAAACTGTTAAGATGCCCATGGTAGCAAGGAGGCTGAGAGATCCTGACATAAACCCTTGCTTGTCGGTAAGGTGGTTTGCTTTTAATTTTCATGAGTATTAACTTGGAAAAACAGGCTTGTTCTGTTTTTGTGGGCATCTGTTTTCTGCAGTTCTTGAATAAAGTTATTTCTATACAAGAAATATTCCTGGCCAGTGTATCCTTATTTCACTAGAGTGTTTTTAGGAATTCATAATTTAGCTAACAAAGATCCGTCCCTTCGAAGTTTCCATTTGTATAATGTGCAAGTATTTACTAGCCACTGTCATACCAGACAGAGGTATATAACACCAAGGAAAATCTGTAGTCCAAAAGTGAAAAGTTGCAAAGCATATTTTTCAACTACCACTGAAATTGATGTCTTAATAGCAATAATTTCATCCTGTCCTTGAGACAGCCTGGCTGTGAATAAGGGTCTATAATAGAATTTGCCTATTTAAAGCCTAAAGCTTTCCACAAAGGTATCACCTACACAAAATGTTTTGTTGTAGTAATAAGGTCTTATTGGAATTTATTTGGTATGACTAGCAATAGTGACTTGTGGATTTGTCACCCTGGAATAATGCAGTCGTCAGACTGGTGCCATTCCCTGAACCTATATGTATTTTTCAAATATACACATTCATGTTAAATATTTGGCATAGAAATTTAGCTTTGTTTCGTATATTAGTCTGTTTTGAACAGCTTTATTAAGTCTCTTTAGATAGACCGTGTTTCTTAGATCTGTGAAGCAAATTACCTACCCCTTTAGTTAAAGCTTTCTTCTAGATGACCTCTCAGAATCATACTTTACACTTTGAAGTTTGTTATCCAATCTACTTCCAGTTTAGACAGCTTAATTTTAATTCCCAAATGGCTCCTACCTTCCTTTGAACTCACAGCCCTGTGTTGCTCTCTTAGGTTTTGAAGTGATATTAATGATATCTATTAAAACTGCATACATAATAGTATATGTACTTGCGTAATGGAGGGAACGATAGCCAAAAATACATTGAGTGAGTGGTGTTAATTTAAGTTGCCTTGATGTAGAGTAGTTATTAGCGACTTACTTAGGATCTTGAAACCAGCTTAACATCAAACAGTCAAGTCAAAGTGAGAACTTGGAAAAGCAGGACAGCTGCAGTCCGCATTGGGAGACTGGGTTTTGATTCTCTCTGTGCAGTAGTGATTTTCAGCACCTTGCACCTCGCCTCAGCTTCTTTGTTAAATGGTTACTGGGATAAATGATCTCAGTTCATGCTCCAGCTCAAGTTCCCGCGATTGGATATTCAGAAAACTGACCCAGACTCTGAAAAGGAAGATGTCTGCCCTGAGCAGAATGAGTGCTGGAATGGTTAGAAAGATAGTTCAGTTTCCGTTCATTATATGCTCATTAAAATGAACAGAAAGGAACGAGTTCATATTACCTGCTTTGGGGGAAAGCGGCTTCAGAAGTTTGGGGTTTTTTTTTTTTAGATCCCATTCCACCCTCTTAAATGATGCCTATCTTACATATTTAAGGAATCTGATGCTTCTACCAGATGTATGGATGGAAATAACTATGACAGGGAACAGTGTTCCACTTACTTCTTGAAGTACAAAAACTGCCGGAAATTCTGGGTAAGCCTAGCTTGGTTACCTTTGTGTTAAAACTCCTCTCTTAGGCTTGAAACTGAAGCTCAAAATTAGTACCACAATCTCTTCTTAGTGATGACTGGGGAAACTTAACTTTTTGACTCTCCTCTGTGTGTCCTGAAGGATCCTTGAGAGCCCTTATTGGCTGCCTCCTCCTCCTCCAGGCTGGAAGAATGCAGGTCTCATATAGGTCGGTCTTCCTATGCGTATTTAAGAGCCACAGTCTTAAAACAATAACCTTCTTATAATTTTAGTTCTCCTGGAGATGAACAGCATGGAGAGCTTGCTCTGTCATAACGCATTTTAGGCTTCCATTTCTGCCTTCTCCTTTCCCACCGCCACCCCTGGTTGTTATGATGGTCCCATTTTTCTTGAGACATTGGTATATGATTTCTGTTTCTCTGAGCACTGGATCCAGCTACTTCCTTTCCCTCTTCTAAATTAACTGTTGCTTTCATGTGGCAATTATTTAGTAGATCCTCTTGATGGACTGGACTCTTGTGCTCTGGTACTTAAACAGTATATATTCCCATCCCAATCACCATCAACATATTCCTAGGGGAATGATCACTTCTGTTTAATTGTTAGTTTGAAAAACGTTATCTGAAGTCCTAGAATTAGTTTTTTGATTCATCTTTATACTTGGTTTTTAGAATTTCCTTTTTGAGGAAGTAGTGGCCAATAACTGGCAAATGATTAGCATTAATACATGACTGATTTTGGTTTCTTCTTTTTATACCCAATTGCAGAATTCTATCATGGTCCAGAGAAGACAGAATGGAGTGAAGCCATCTATGCCTACAGCAGCAGAAAGAGACGAGATCCTGGGGGCAATGGGAAAGATGCCTTACTGACTGTTTGCATTAAAATTGTTTATTTCATTTAGAAATAGATGAATATTTTTCACGAAGATTACTGTAATCTTTTTTTTTTTTTTTAAAGATTTTATTTATTTATTTGACAGAGAGCCAGCCAGCGAGAGAGGGAACACAGCAAGGGGAGTGGGAGAGGAAGAAGCAGGCTCCCAGCGGAGGAGCCCGATGTGGGACTTGATCCCAGAACACCGGGATCACGCCCTGAGCCGAAGGCAGATGCTTAACGACTGTGCTACCCAGGCGCCCCAGATTACTGTAATCTTTTAACCCCTTTCAGGCCTTACCCAGACAGATCTTAAATTCCACAAGGGGAGATAAAGTTAAGTTAGCCTTGCGTCCTTTGTGTTTGCTCTCACTGCCATGATGATAGTCTGGCAGCACTGGCTGTGCCATGCCGCTGAGTTCACGTGACTTCCTGAAGGTAAGGGAGCATTAGGAAAGGTGACGTGAGGAGTGGAGCTTTTCCACTGGGTAACAAGCAAAGGTAACAAGTAAACACTTACTGGCGGTGAAAGGTAGGTGGTGTTTCCAAGGATGGGAAATGATGCGAGCAACAGCATGTTGGAAAGAAAGCTCAAGCTAACTTTGGTGAGTGGTCTGTAGACTGTTCCACCTAGAGTTTGAGGTGGTTGGTGGAGTGGCAGAACAGAGACTGGGAAGGTAAGTTCAGAGTGGATGTGTGGTGGGCCTCAAATTTCAGTCCAAAGACCTTTGTGCTCATTTCACTCCCTTGTCTTTGTTTAAATAAGGGTAGTACGTTGACTGGGCAGGGAAGCAGGGGTGCAGGAGGGTTGTCTTAAATAAATGGACTGCCAAAGAACTGGTTTTCTTTTTTCTTTCTTTCTTTAGGGAAAGGCTTTAGTTAAAGGATTCTGTGACTAAAATCCATACATATTGGATAACCCACAGGCATAGTATTCTTGAAGCACAGTAATGCGAAAAAAGGGTGATTCTCTTAGAAGGGGGGATTTCTGTTTGCAGAAAGAGATGGGCTGGGAAGGTTATGAAGGTTCACAGGTGAACACACTGGGATGAGACTAGAGCTCCACTTCATTTTCTGCTATAAACACAGGAATGTTCAATATGGCGATTGGGGTGGGTTGTGTGTCAGCTTTCATACCCACCACCTTTTCAAATCCAGTTTATTTCGTTTATAGAACAGTTTTAGAACCTGTTATTTAACAAAATTTAACGTATACAAAAAAATCAATGAAAACAAATAGCTCATGTCCCTTCTCTGTATCTGGTGCTGGATCAAGAGTATTATTTTAAAGGCTGCTGACAACAAACTATCCATCTCATTGGTCTTAGTCCAAAACCCAGGTCAGATGTTTTTAAGCCATATGACCCTGATTGTTAAATGTGATTCCATTTGAATAAAAGATGGATTGTTTGAGAAATTTCTTGGTTTGTATTGATTGATCTAAAAATGATGGATTAAAATAGGACCTGACAAGAAACTAAGAGTTACTTGTGTGACAAGCATTTCAGTATTTTAAGTGTGCTGTTTAAGGGTTTGGAATTTTACTGTCACCTCTTTAAATGTACCTACCAATGTCAATGTTTATCTGGCAGCTGTTTGTCTTTGCCTAGTTCTTTTTTTAAAAAACAGCAACTTTATTGAGATACAATTCAGATACCATATAAATCATCCATTTAAAGTGTACAATACAGTGGTTTTTAGTATATTGACAAAGTTGTGCAGCCATCACCACAATTGATTTTAGAACCATTCACTCCAGGAAGAACCATAAGCACACATTCATTTCCTCTTAACACCTTCCTTTCTCCCCACCTGTCCAACACTTGGGCAACTATTTTCTGTCTCTAGAATGGCCTATTCCGATCATTTATATGGATGGAATCATACAGTATGTGGTCTTTTGTGACTGGCTTCTTTTGCTTGGCCTGATGTTTTCAAGACTCATTCACGTTACGTGTATCAGTCCTTCATTCCTTTTTGTTGCTGAATAACATTCCCATGTATGGATCTACCACATTTTATGTATCCATCAGTTGACGGGCATTTGGGTTGTTTCAGCTTTGGGGCTATTATGAGTCATGCGGTTTCTTGAACATTTGTGTACAAGTTTTTGTGTGGTCATTTTTTTTTTTTTAAGATTTTATTTATTTGACAGAGATGGAGACAGCCAGCGAGAGAGGGAACACAAGCAGGGGGAGTGGGAGAGGAAGAAGCAGGCTCATAGCGGAGGAGCCTGATGTGGGGCTCGATCCCAGAACGCCGGGACCACGCCCTGAGCCGAAGGCAGACGCCCAACCGCTGTGCCACCCAGGTGCCCCCCATTCATTTCTTTTTGAATATATCCACTGGACTTGAATTGCTAGGTCACATGGTAACTATGTTCAAGCTTTGGGAGAACTGACGAACTATTTTCTAAAGTGGCAGCACCATTTTACCATGTATGAGAGTTCCAATTTCTCCACGTTCTCATTAACACTTATTATCTGCCTTTGATTACAGTCATCCTAGTGGGTGTGAGCTGGTATCTCAATGTGGTTTTGATTTGCATTTCCCTGAAGGCTAGTGATGTTGAGCATCTTTTTATGTGCTTATTGGCCAGTCGTATATCTTCCTTGGAGAAATGTTCATTTAGATCCTTAGCCTATTTCTAAGTTGGGTAGTGTATTTTTATTATTGAATTATGAGAGTACTTTATTTATATTAAACACAAGTCCCTTATCAGATAGAGATTTACAAATATTTTCTTCCCATCTCTGGGTTGTATTTTCACTTTATGGTGTCCTTTTTAATTTTGATGAAGTCCAATTTATTTTTTCTTTTGTTGCTTTCGCATTGCCTAATTCAAGGTCAAAAAGACTTACATCATGTTTCTTCTAAGAGTTTTGTAGTTTTAGCTCTTATCCTTAAGTCTTTGATCCATTTTGAGTTAATTTTTGTGTATGGTATGAGGTAGGAATCCAACTTCTTCTTTTTTTTTTTTTTGCATGTGGTTGTCCAGGTCCCACCAACTTTGGTTGAAAAGGCTATGCTTTCTCCTGTTGAATTGTCTTGGCATTCCTACTGCAAATCGATTGCATTTTTAGAGTTATTTCTGGACTTTGAATTTTATTCCACTGATCTATATGTCTGTCTTTAATATATACTGTATAATATACTATACACTGTCTCGATTATTGTAGCTTTGTAGTAATGGCATAGCTTTTTGATGAATGGTTTCTTTAAGTGTGTTTTCTGTGAAGTACTCTTGGTGACAAACTAATTGGGGATTTTTGACCAGTAAATCTTTAATGTGTGTAATCATAATATGGCTCCACTTAGGCAAGGATGTTGAGTTCTAAATTTTTCTTCACTAATTCCCTAATTCCTTGTTTGCCTCTCTACACATACCCTGATCACGTCAGAATCCTCTTCTTGTACCCAGATTGTGCAAGACCTTGCTGCATCACTTTGGAGAGGCAGGGTCCCATCCCCACTGTCAAGTTTGCCACTATTGTCCTTCTCTTTCCAAGACACTACGGAGAAGTGAAGCTAATTAACCTGATAAATCAATTGTATCAGGATGTGTGTTGGTGCAATGAGAAAATTTTCAGGCAAGCCTTTGATATCAACTATCAACTAACAAAATGTGTAGAAGGCATTTTATTGTGTTCACATGCATCTCTCAGAGGAAGCGTCTCATTGCAGATTCTCCACACAGTGGGAGAGAGTGGAACGCTGTAAGTGCAGTATGTAGAAACAATCCTTTTAAGAATCACTACCTACTTGAAAGCTCCCAGTGGATATAAGCAACATCATTCATGGTTATATTCCTACTACCTGGTAAGCTTCTAGTGTGTGTAATTGATCAACAAATGTGTATGTATGGGGGCTGAGGGGAGGCTTTTTAAAATTGACACATTGAAAAACACGCTCAAACAACACAAAAGGGTATGCAATGTTCAAAGATCCATATAATGCAAAAGGGTATACAGTGTCAATAAATCTGCCCAGAAGCAGCCCGTGTCAAAAAGTTTTCAAGGTTTTTATGCATATAAAGGATATCTGTATATTGTTTCTTTCGCACAAAAGGAATAGCATAGTGTGTAAGCTGGAGGTACCTTGTTTTTTTCACTTAGTGATATAATTGGGAATAATTCTCTACCAGTGATTACAGATTTGCTCCATTTCTTTCAACGGTTGCGGTTTTCCCTTGTGTGGTTATACTGTCATTGAACCAGCCTCCCGCTGATGGGTTTGCTATTAGAGACAAGGTTGCAACAAGCATTATTGTGTATGGCTCTTTGCCTGTTCTGTTTTCATCTCTATAATACATTGCTAAGAATAGAATTTCTAGTTTAAAGGCCCTTGCATTTTAAATATTGTAAGTATTGAAAAACCACCCTCCCTGGAGGGACACACAAGTTTCTACTCCAATGAACAAAGCCTGTGAGTGTTTTTTTCCTCCCACCCTCAGTCCCACTGGGTACTTCAATTTTTTAAAAAAGATTTATTTATTTATTTATTTATTTATTTATTTATTTATTTGAGAGAGAGAGGCAGGGAGGGGCAGAGGGGGAGGAGAAGAGAAACTTAAGCGGACTCCTTCAAAACCTTTTCATCCTTAGAATTGTTAAATGGGTATACTTATTTCCTTTGTCCTTTTTTTTTTAGATTGTTGTGAATGATTTGGGGAACTCTTGATATTGTAAGGAAACTACGTCTCTGTCATTGGTATTCTATATCTTTTGTCTCTTAAAATTTCTGTGCAGTGATTTACATTTTAATGTAATTAAATCGACCAGTCTTTTTGTTTATGGTTTCTGGTGGTCAATAAATATTAAATGAATCCAAGTATAAGTACTGCTATTACAGTTCAATTCTACTCCACAAATATTTGCCAAGTGCCTATAATGTGCAAAGTGCTAGGCTAAACAGCGTGGAGGAGCATGCATGAATAAGTCACCATCTGGCCCTCAAAGAACTTCACTATGCTGTGTGGGAGGAGGAAGTGAGCACCACAGTGGAAGCAAAAGTAAACTTCTAAGAGGGTAAATACCTTAATAAACACAAAGGGACACATGCATGTGGGGTATTGAGGATTAGCCTTTACTGACAGAGACCAGAGTATGTGAAGGAAGAAATGTAGACGGGTAGAGGTTCACGTTATGAGGGGCCTTAAATGCTATGCTTGGGACTTTAAACCTTATTCTGTATCTAAAGGAAAGCTACAAAGTGTTTTGTGATGGGGAGGGTCAAATCCAGTTCGTGTTTAGAAGAATAATTCAGGAGGTGCCGAGACAGGGTTTTACAACGATCCTAGATCACTGCAACTGTCTCAACTGTTTTCCTCCATAAATTCTTGCCTGACTCCAATTCCTTCGCTATGCTGCAGCCTGGAGAGTCTTTCCAAGATGCAAATACAGTAATTCTCACTTAAAATTCCAAGACTTATCCATTACATCAGGACACATGTCCAAATTCCTTCTCTTGGTTCGCAAGGTCCTTTAAGATCTGGGGTCATTCGTGAAGGGCGCAGGCTTGAGGAGGTGAGGAACGGGTCTGCTTTTGGACACACAAGATCAATCCCGTGTCTTCAAGGACCTTCCATCTCAGCGAGGGAGGCAGATATGGAAATATCCCACTGTATCCTTGCCCTGTGGGGTGTCTTGCTGCCCCACCTTCTCCATTGCCCGAACACAACCAATTTTCTCAACTCGAGTGGCCATCTCTCAAGTGCTGCAGTTAAGTGCTCTCTCAGGTTTAGTTTACATGGATCGTCTCTAGTCCTAGCACTGCCGGTCAGAGTTAATGTCACTTCTTCATTCCCTGCTCATCTCTATGGTGACACTGTGTATTCCCTGGGTAGCTGCGGACATGGTAACATTAGGCAAATAAAGCCACCTAGGCGTTCTTTTAATTTCTCACTTTCTGTTTTTATTTTGTAGAATAAGGAAATGAGAAATGTTGCTTAAGTGTCAAATGCTTTATTCTGAAAAGGAGCTATAAAGAGGTGGGCTTGGTTTGCTTTTCAGTTGCGCACACAAGAAAGAACAATTTTCCTTGACAGGTTTAAGATTACAAGCAGTTTCAATTGTCAGTGGTTGAGCGTGCAGTGGTCAGTGTGAGGTCTGCCCCCCTCCCGCCTTCAGACTCCGCAAGCCTGCTGGACGTCTCTCAGGGTGCTGGGCTCTGCCTCTGTCTACTGGGTGGAGCTCTTGCACACTGAATGCAACGTATGTTTCACAGCACCTGCTTTCTTCCAGGAAAGCTTGTAAATTTACATTTAAAAATCCGTTTGTCTACAAACACTGTCACCCGTCTATACGACAACCTCACCTACATGCAGGGGCTCGACATTTCAGTTTCTTTTATCACTATGTTTAGAGTCCACAAATAAATCGGCTTGGGACCAACTCCGATTCCCCCACCAACACTGATAGCCCTCCAGAGAAATGAAAAGAAAGAAAAGGTCATTTCACAGAGTCATACTCCAGTATTTGCGGGAGGAGGGCAAAGAAGGCAGGTTGCAGGGACGTTTAGGCAAGGGGAGGAGAGGGCCTGACAGAACTGATGAGGGGCTGAGAGAAGATGGGAGTGATTTAATGGGTGCAGGGCGCTGGCTCTGGATGGCAATGAGCACTGAAGAATTAAAAATAAAAGATCAGTAATGATGAAAATAAAGCTTCCAATGCCAGAACTTACACCAGAAAGTCCTGCTTAATACACAGAAGTAAAACATGACATTATTGGAAACAGCATTGCGTCTGGAGTCAAAATATCTGGGTTTGAGTTCTGGCTCTGCCACTTGTTGCCTGTACAGTAAATTGCTTCAGCTTTTAGAGTATTTCCTATTATGAATATGTATTTTTTAAAGATTTCATTTATTTATTTGTCAGAGAGAGAGAGCACAAGCAGGGGGAGCGGCAGAGGAAGAAACAGGCTCCCTGCTAGGCGGGGAGCCCCATGTGGGACTCGATCCCACAACCCTGGTATCATGACCTGAGCTGAAGGGAGACGCATAACTGACTGAGCCACCCAGGCACCCCATGAATATGTATTTTTAAAATGCCCTATTTTATAGGTCTTGTGAAACCCAAAGAAGATTTCACATGTGTTGTGCAAGTAGATATTAACACCTGAAATGCATTTATAAGAAATAGATACACTGAATTTATTTGTAGTAAGTGAAAGCCTAGCTAATTTTTGGTCTACTTTGGTAAAGCTGTAATCTCAATTACTATAACCTTGTCAACTTGATCCCTTCTCTTAAAATCCCCCCTAGAATAACACCCAAACAACTCCATGTGTGCTAGAAGCCAAACTGATTGTTATTTTATTTCACTCCTTCACTTTTATAGTTTCACAATATAATTTGGCCCAGAATGTTCTCTCCCTATAATTTTTTCTTCTCACGCCCATGCACTACCCTGCATGCTTCATATACACCTGAAGCCCCCAATAAGCAAGAACAGGAAAATTCATTTTGGAAGAAGGAGATTATAAAAAGAACTGGAAACACTTACCAAGTCACTCAGAAGAAAATATTATACACAACGTTCACGGCATGACATGCATGAATAAAATGGACTACCTGCTAGATTGTCCCTCTACTCATGCACAAGAGAGCTCTCCTTTCTCTTCCCTTCAAAAACTGTCCTCCATTCCCTTTAGGGACCACCTCTAGCTCTAATGACACCCTGAAATCTTCCAGTGTGTCACCTGTACCCCACACTCCTCCTAGTCCCCAGGTAACTCTTCAACCTAACACGCAGCTTTCCCTCTTTGCCCCTTCCCTGTCCCTTGGTGCTCTGTACAGCTCTGACTCTGTCCCCGATTATATGTTGGTGCCTGTCATTTTGTCCCAGCATCGTACACATAGGTTGTATCAGTCACGTCCTGCCCCGAATCGCAAAAGCAGAGACCGTTATGGTCCTTCACTCTTGCACAGCACCCTGCAGTTCACAAGGTATTGTCAGAAACATGATCGATCGGATTTAAAACCCACCCCAACCCTGTGAAATCGGTGTTCTCCTTGGCTTGCAGATGGGAGATTGAGACCCTTGTAGCTTAAGGAGCCTGCGATTGAGCACTGTTGTCCTGTTGCCTGCCCCCCACGCACACTCCCGTTTTCCTTGTGGTGGATACTGCCTCCTCAGTGCCTTTCCGTTTCTTTGCGGCTCCTGACTGTGGCTATTATTCAGATTAGTATTCATTTTGCCAATTAGCACTTACTGAGTCTGCACACAGATAAAAGCCTTCTCTAGGGGATGTAAAAGTGAATGAGAAAATTTATATTCTAGGAGGAAATTTACAAATTAGTCAGCACCATTGACTGTATAGTGGATTCTCTACCAAACCTTTCATTGATGAGTTCTTTGAAAATGTTTGACTCTGTGCGCCCTGTCAACCCTGTCTCTGCGTCTGCTCTTGAAGTGATAGTGAGATGTGACATTAGTGAGAGAGGACAGTGCTTTTTGTCATGAAATAGCACGGGAGAGGAACACAAAAGGTCCGGGTAATCTGCAGAGTGGATTTTTTTTGTTTTTTTCTGGATAAAAAGGCTGGTTTTGTCATTTCGTTGTACTGAAGAGCTTCCTGACACACACATAGGCTCCTTAAAGACTCGGAGAATTGTGGATTGGGGTGGGGGTGTTTTCAATTGATAGTTCGTATACTTGGCAACTGGAGTGCCATCTTGTCTCTCTGTTTCTTTCATTTCAGATGTATATGTCATCCTGTAGAACAGCATTCCAAACCCTTGGCAGCTTCGGTATATAATTCCCACTTTTGAAGACTGCCTTGCACAACCTCAGTAGACTACATTTCTTTACCTCTTGGGAAAACAAAAACGAACAATGAGGACACAACAACAAAACCTGGACTGGTTACTTTGTTCTGCAGTCCTGTCAACCATAGGGTCCGCGGTTCCAGCCCTTCACAGCCTTTGACCCCTAGTATCTAGTATAGGATTGTTTAGAGTAGTGTTAGGGTCACTTACCTCTATCTCTTTGGGAAAAAAATCCTTTATTTATAATTTTGGTAAGGGGGAGTGGAGAGAAGATGTGACAAGCTGCAGAAACGAGGTATAGTATAGGACATGCACAGCTGGTCGTTGAAGGTGTGTGCTTTGCTTTGTACTGACTAGATTCATACCCCCACTTCTTTCTAACTATCCTAAGCTATGCTAAGCCATGAGCTTTGGACAAACTGCTCGATGTAAAGGTATCTAGTTTTAAAACTGTAAAGTACCAACCTCAGAGGGTGGTTGAATTGAATCAAACGATATCTGTAAAAAGCTTTGGCACAGGGACTGACACATAGGAAACCCCATAAAGGATTATTTATTTTTATTCTCTATTACCACCTTTTCAAGAGAAGGAAAAGTAAAAAAAAAAAAAATTACGAAACCTCCATTCAAATAATGGGGTTTAAATTTTGAAAATCAAGGCTCTTATCCTTTTTTATTTGCTGGAATAGTAGATCCATAGTATCTACTTCCATGTTTTGAACTCCTCCTGTTCTCAAATAGAACCCTCGCATAAGAGTTCTTTAGTGCTGAGTGATTACCAAATCAATTATAGTAATTTTACTATCTGGATATCTCTTAGGGAGAGAGTCAGATGCATAAGATTGTATGGTTTGGCAACTCAATAATCTTCAATCAGACAACAGCATATTTACAAAGATAGAGCATTATGCTAATCTGAATAGAGACCTTCCTCCTGGAATGTTTATGACTCTGAGGTTCTGAATATTTCCCTAAACAAGAAAACAAAAGATGGGATGGATTTACTTAGAAGGGGTGAATAACCACGAGTGAATAAATTATATATTGAAACATAAGGCACTTTGAAGAATATGGGTCAGAATGGATCAAAGAAATGGGTGTGTTTTGATTAGGTAAAAGTTCTGGGCCACAGGGGACTGTAGAAGAAAGAGATGAACGGAGTTTAAAATTTTGCCAGAGTTCAGCACCCAGAGATGAGGAAAGTAAGCAAGGGAAAGATTGAGCAGTCAGTAAGGGGGGCTCTATGACCTGAGTGTTAGAGAAGTACCTATCTTTGGCACCTGTTCATTTGTACAGCAAATATTTATTGAATTCCTACTATAGGTACTACACTGTCCTTAAAGAGATTTAAAGCAAATGAGATTTATTACTGCACAAAATAGGCAAAGACCCCTGCTCTCCTGGGACTGCTCTGATTAGAGAGAGAGAGAGAGAGAAAGAGAATTAGCAATAAACACAATAAATGAACTAGATAGCATATTAGAAAATTATAAGTGCTGTGAACAAAAGGACCCTGAAGGCAAGAGAAGGGGGAGGAGCAAGGAGATGTTGGTGGGCAGGGGCTGTATTGGGTATGGCAAGGGGCTCGGGCAACAGAGCTCAGTTCTCTCTGGTGGTGGTTCAGGCTACCGCCCAAGTGGTTGACTGCTTTTCTAATGAATGTCTCCTGGATTTTAGGATGTGGAAGTAAAAGAGGTCATATGAACGTCCCAGTGAGAGCAGGAATAGGCATATAAAGAACTTGAAAATCATGTTGACTGAGGAAATGAAAATGCACCAGTGAAAATTAGTGTCAAAGCTTCCCAGGATCCAGGCAGCAAAGGACAACAGTGGGGGCAGGACCATGGGTAAGTGCAAGGAACTTTAAAACTATGAACATATTTGCAAATCAGTAAGAAGAAATTACTTAGAAATCACTAAGAAAGGCACAATTACCCAAAAAGGAAAATAAACGAAGTACAAGAAAGACAATCAATGAAAGAAGAAAAACAAATAGCTTACATATGTTTAAAAAAAAGTTTATCTTATAAAAAATTACATATAATAAAAAAAATTGGAATAAACATTTTACCTAAAAGTTTGGAAAAATGATCCCATTGTTAATAGATGTAGAAAATGGATATAGAAACAGAATGGTGAAATCTTTTCAGAGGGCAGCATCCAAATATACGTGTGTGTGTGTTGTGTGTACATTATGTGTGTGTGTGTGTGTGTGTGTGTGTATAAGGATATACTCTCTATTAATATTTTTATTCACTTGGATTCAGCAATTCCTCGTATGGGACTACACAGTGAGTCTAAGTCATAATCATTTCATTGTCACAACAAATAAACACCAAAAAACAAATAACCCAGAAACTCACTTGACCCAACAGAAGGGAGGCTTATTATTACAGAATCCAAACCTAAGAGAGATCTATGAGATTGTGTATAAGATAGACGGAGAGGCTAAGTAATGGGTCCAAGACTCAAAGCAGGCCAACTTCTAGCCCCAACTCCACCTCCCCCCCAAAATAAAAATAAATAAAAATAAAACAATGGAGACAACTGGAACATGTAATAGGAACTGTATATACCAAAGGAAAAGAAAAGAGTCTGGATGCCTCCATTTTTAACACCAAGAAGCAAACACAGAACACAGAGGTGAAAAATAGGCACCTGATGTTTTCAGCAAATTTTTTTTCAAGTTTGGGGGATTCTTCTGTAGCAAATTTTCTGGACATCAGAAAGGGGAGAACAGGAGGCATCAGGGACAAGTGTGAGACAGAAGTAAGCAGACAGAGCCAGGGGCACGGGAAGCATATTTAATTTTAATTTGAACCTAAACATTTTTACAGAGATGTCAGGGTTTGTTGGCTTAGCTGTGAAACTCTGCTACGAGTTGCAATTGTTCCATAATGTAGCAACGAGGAAACGTTTCATGGAATTGTGTTTTTCACCTTTGGTTTTCCCTGCTTCTGTGCAAAATGTCCAGAAGAAGTTTGCTCTGTGGTTTATGCTAAACAAATTCAATTCAGCATCCAGGTATGATTGCGCCATCAGCCAACTTAAGTACTTATTTTTAACAGTGTATTTTTGACTTTAAACACTTAAATCCATTGTGGTTTATCATGTCAATATATGTTTTGGCGCGTGCACAGCTCTGAGAAGGCCTGGTAAAATTCCTTAAAGGAGTCTTTGAAAAGCTCTTGGGGCCGGAGCAGGCCTCCCTGTTCCCAGAGAAGATAGACCTACATCTGAATACCTGAAAGCATATTCCGCAGCTGCCTGTCCCTCCTTTTCCAGAGCCAAATCCAGGCCCCGACGATGGGGTAAATGTACCAAGCAAATAAGTTGTTTTTCAGTGAGTACAAACAAAATCCAAGAATTCGTGTTTGTGTGGGTGAGTGAGCTCACATTTTGAAATAAGAACAAATTAAATTTGTACCAGGACTTCAATTACAATCCCATCCAAGTTTTCCCTCATCTGATCTCCAATAACAACCTGAGAAGACAGGCAGGGCAGCTCCTAAGGTTCCTATTTTCATAGATGAGGAAATAGATTTAAAAAATATTCAGCAACAGTCCAGGACCACAGTATTCTGTCCAAGACGGTGGATGGAGGGGCAGTTAATATACGATGTGTCTGGTTTTGTTTCAACTTCAAATCCAGTGCCCGTCTATTATATAACAGTGCTTCTTGAGAACCAATTGACTGCAGGTAAATACTTAAAATATTTGTAATGTGAGACCAGTGAATATTCTTATATTAGAACTATTGGCAGGAATTGTTACTGTTTTTATCAGTGTCCGATTAAAGTGGCACAAGAAAGATTTTTAATAAAATCAGAACAGATAGGCTCAGGAGGGAAAAATGTGTCCTTGTCTAGAATATTACTGGATAATGCGTTCTTTCAGTTCCTCTAGAACGTTCTTTCAAAGGTCCTTGCACCATTCAGAGAAGATGGTGTTTGTGATGAGCACTAGTTAAAGATGGAAACACTCATTCTGCCAAGAACATTTTTGGGGGAGATATTCCACTGTTAATAACTACGAGTTGTCTCCATAATAAAGCAATATTATTACCACTGCTGCCGCTGTTACTACATTTCCATTAGTAATCACAATAACTAATATTTTTAAATGCTTACTGTGCACCACGCACTGTGCTGTGCACTTTCTATGGATATGTTGCTTTTCTTTCTCACTTATTCTTCATGGCAACCTTCAACCTTACATTATAGAAGAAACACCTATGACTTGGGGTTAAATGACTTGCACATATTCACCTAATTAGTATGGGATGGAGGCAGGATTTTAAAGTAGGCAATGTAATTTCAGAGCCCACAAGCTTAAATGCTATGTGATATTGCTTTCTCAGCAGCTGCTAATAACAATAATAATAATAACTGGAATGTGTTGTTTATTATCCAACTTGTTATCAAACCTGTTTTTACCAATGACCTAAATGAGATTTGAAGAGGTGAAGTGATTTGCCCACGCTCCGTGGCTAGTAAGTTAAGGGATATTTATTTAGATGCAAATAATCTGATTTTCAACAAGGAGAAATTGAATCCTCTGATTCTACTACTCCCCCTTCCTGTGAAGAATCTCACAAATTAAATTGTGTGTCTAGATTCTCTAGAACAAGGGACTCAGAACTTCTGTCCTTCTAAATCCAAATTCCTGGGTTAGGAATTCTCAAACTTTTGAACTGACGAAGAATCACTTTCATTCTTCTGGAATGCTATGGATTACAAAAGAGCTTGAGAGACCTGGCAAGGTGTAGAGTCACAATTAAAAAAAAAAAAAAAACAACAACAAACCCAAAACCTAGATAACTGGAAAGGTTTTTATTAAGTGTCAAGACCCGAGACCTTGAGATGCAAGGGATTACATTCTTGTTTGTTTTGAAGATGCTTCCTACCTGATTAAAAAAAAAAAGTTATATTTGCTTTCGTGAAAAAATATTGCAAGGGGATACGTGATAGCAGGTTCTGCTGGATCCTAGGGTTTTGGAGGAAGTGGTCCCTGCACAGAGCAGGGGTTGCTGCAAAGGCATAGCTCGCATCTAGCCTTGGCAGTGTCTAGGGATTAACCCAAGAGGTGCTGGAGAAGGCTCACTACAGAGCCAGCACGAAACATGATGCCTATTTGTTTTGTTTTCTCACATGGTAAAATGGAAGTGACCATCACCATATCAAGTGACAAAGGCCATCTTTATTATTGCCAATAGCTGTAATGAAGGGAATTGTCTTCTATCATGGAATTCCCCTTAACTTGATTTTCTCTTTCCAGACAAATCCAGGGAAGAGATGTTGAGGATTCCTCTAAGTGAATTGGCTTTTTTCTTTGACATGCTGGTGTGAATTCAGCATATGCACAAAGTACTCTAGTGAAATGGCTTTCCAACATTACAAATTTCTAGAGGCACTTTGATGGAGAGATAAGCCCCTGGGGCAATAAGTAGCCCTTAAGTAGTGTCTTACTGCTGTTGCGAAAAAGAAAACACCTGGGTGGTTGCAGCTGAAGAGCTGCCTGTGATCGTATTTTCTGGATCCACTTTAGAGAGGGACCCACAGCAGGGAGGCAGGAGGTGTGCATGTCAGACCCCATCCCGGAGGGGTGAAATGACCCCAACACTGCAAAAGATGGCCTCGTACATGATGTACCTAGGCTGACATGCGGTCCCAGAGGCTTGGACAGCGCTGAAATGTGTGAATCAATGCCGGAAATCAATCATGGCCTTCGCTTCAGTAAAATCATCGAGAGGAGCCTAACACGGACCGGTGAGAAGCGTTTCATGGATGAGGACATACGGCAGTGAGACACCCCGTCAGGCATTCTGGGAGTGAGCCACCATTCTGTGTGACCTTTGACAAGTCTTTCAACCAGTCTCGTCTTTACTTTCCTCATCTGCTTAATGAAAAGTTAGACTTGCTGTTCATCAACCGAAATGCTCTGATCTCTAGTCTAGACTCGTAGACCATGCTTTGAGAACCACTGACCTAAGTAACCTAAAAAAACTGTACTTCTCAAGCTGCTGAAAGTATAAAGGAAGAAAAGCTTACTCACTGCTAGAATTTGGTTTCAGAGATAGTTAATTACAGCATTTGGAGATGTGTCATTCATCCATCGCTGGTCAGAGTGAGGGTCAACCGTTTTTACTAAGTCATTTATTATCTCATTCTATAATTACTAGTCTCTAATCACCTAATTCTGTTTTACCAGCTTGTGTGAGCAGAGTGTTACTCTTCTATCCTCTGCATCGAAGCCCTAAAATAAACCTATAATGCTCGCGATCATCTTTCATTCTGTTGCATTTCAAAATTCTTCTGCTCCTGATTTTCTGATTATTTCTGTTTTTCCTGGCTATAGAATCATAGAATTACAGTCTTTCAGAACTAAAAGTGATTTTAGGAATTATTTAATCCTCTGTTTTGCTTAATTGAAACTTGAGAACAGGAAAGATTATACAATTTGCCAAAGGCTTGCAGCCAGTTAGTGGCAGAATTACACTCAGCCTTGAGGGCCTAACCCTTGACCTGAAGATTTCAGGGAGACCTGTGAGGCTCTGGCTCTACCAGAGGGCAGAGCCCAATCTCACCTGATCTGAGAGATTAAGATACAGCTGCCTGGCTTCAGAAATGCCCCAGCGGAGGGAGCCACAGTGTAAGGTAGAATTTGGGCAGCCCACTCAAGACGGGGTGGAGAGAGGAGGATGAAATTAGAGTTGAGGGCATTTGGCAGAAGGTGAACTCTAGGGATGAACGAGAGTAGAAGGAGTTTACTGATCATAAACAAAACTGGATGTCTTCAAACACCAAAATATTTATCCAGACACTAGATTATGTATTTTGCCAAAATCTCTACTTTGGTGAGTTTTATTTGTTTGTTTTTGGTGACTGTGTCCAACTTTGCTGAAAGTGCTGAACATGAAAGGACACATGTTGGCTGCTCTGGTGAGAATGGATGGGGAGCGGACAGGTGCAGGCAGGGAGCCCAATCTCCAGTCAAGAGGTGATGCAGGCTTAGGTGGACACTTGCAGCAACCACAGAGAGGATACAAAAGGCGCATGGCAGCAAAAATGGGGGAGGAACCCTGGAGACAGGGGAGCACCTGCAGGATAGGGATGGGGGTTGTTGGTGATCTTGTTTTCTTTTTAAATGTTCCTTTTTTCCCCCTTGGTACATGCTGTTTTATTAAAAAAAAGAGTAAAGTCAAAATTGCTTTACTGGATCTGAGTCTGGAATGACTTTCTGGCTACTTTTAAAAAATGGATTACCTTTTATTTGAAACAATTCAAATTTATAGAAAAGTTGCAGAAATAGTGCAAAGGACTTTGATACACTCTTCACTCAGGTTCACCAATCGTTAACATTTGCCATGTTTGCACTTTCTCTTATGTGTATTTTATAGACATAAAAATTATATATTCTTTCTGAGTCATTCGAGAGCTCATAGTTTTTTACTCCTAAATGCTTAAGTGTGTATTTCCCAAAAACAGGACATCCATTTATACAACTATGTACGAATCTCAAAATCAGGGAACTTTACATCAATACATGGTTAATATCCAATCTATAGACCTTGTGTGAATTTCACATTTTGGTCCCAGGAATGTCCTAGACTGCAATTTTTTTCTTCTGATCTGAGATCCAATCCAGAATCACATGTTGCATTTTGTTTTCATGTCTCTTTGGTTTTCTTTGATCTGGATCAGTTTTTGCCTTCCATGAGTACCATTTTTAAAGGATATAGCCCGATTATTTGTGGAATGTTTCTCAATTGGGGTTTACGCACGATTTCCTCATGACTGCTTTTTTCAAGGAGTCCTTCCTGAGAACAACTGCAGCCTTCTCAGGGCATCCTATTAAGAGACACATTTTGTGGTTTGTTACAATAGTTGAAAAAGTTGATTACTGGTGATATTAACTTTAGGGTAATAACATGTATTTCAAATCAAATAGTGGATTTTTTTTTTTCTTCAGCTCAGTGTAGTGTCATTATTGAAAAACAGTTTTGGATTTTTTTTTTAAAATGACATGTGCTCCCATTTAATCCATATTCAAGTTGGGCATATCTACAGAAATGGGATGTGAATATACTGCAGTACCAGGCTGAGTCTTACCATGGCGAAAATTCAGATGAGGGAAATGTTTCAGGTATAAGGGAATGTTGACCTAAGCAGGAATGTTGTTAGCTTCTGCAAGTGTATAGTTTCTAGGGAATGATTTGGATACAAATATTTTTCACATCTGTTGACTAAATCTAAGCACCAAATGTAAATTATAGCATTCAGGGAATATTATATATACCTGTGAGCTTCTCCTTGAATGACTTCCTTGGTTCAATTAAAAATGAACAGATTTAGATTGATGGCCCTACAATATTTTGATCTATGGTGGGGAGATCACATTGTTATTCCTAATTGTGGCTATAAAGGAAAAAGACCTGTTTCTCTGGATCGATAATGAAAATTCATAAAGATTTTGGGTTTGGGGATGAAATAGGCTTTATTTGTAGGAATCCATTTAGAAGCTACTCAGTATTGGAAAATTGGTCTTAAAAGATGTTGATGGAATAATGCTTGACTTTTCTTTTTTTTTATTAAAGATTTTATTCATTTATTCGACAGAGATAGAGACGGCCAGTGAGAGAGGGAACACAAGCAGGGGGAGTGGGAGAGGAAGAAGCGGGCTTCCCAGAGGAGCAGGGAGCCCGATGTGGGGCTTGATCCCAGGACCCTGGGATCACGCCCTGAGCCAAAGGCAGACACTTAATGACTGAGCCACCCAGGAACCCCTAATGCTTGACTTTTCTACAAAACAAAGCAATTTTGTTTCTGTGTTTCTGGTTTCTGTGTTTCTGGTTTCTGTGGCATCTTTGTTTTTGAACGACTCTTGTCGGAATGTGGGTTGCCTGTTACTCGTGGTTCTGTTAAGCACAGCGAAGGGTGGTTTGTTTTAATAAAAGTTTTAGCCATAGCTGAAGTACTACGGGTTTAGAAAGAACAGCTAAAATGCTTACTGGAGAGTGAACCCTGCAATTCTTTACTTTGGGTGTAGACTGATTCTTGCTCAAGTAAATCAGATTTACTAGTCATTCTCTATTCCCAAGAACAGCAAGAAGAAAAGGTAGAGGGAGGGAAAGTGGATGGAAATAGGATCCCCGGAACACTAGCACTCAGGGCTTAGATTGTGCATTATAGAGTCTGGCTGAGATAATTACCGATTTGCACTGCTCTGAACCCAATTCTTTAGAACGTCATATACAGCTCAGCAGGATGAAACTGCAATGCTGCCTGAGGGTGAAAACCGTAGCGGCTCTATGCTGCCATCTGCTGGTGGATTGCTGTACTGACTCCTCCAGTGAGTCCTAGACTCCACTGCCCCTGAGCCCTTGGCCGGCCCACCGACCGAAGTGCAAAAATCGGGAAGTTTGGCCTGTTTGTCCATTATGTGCCGCAGGAACTTCTCTATTCTTCTGGTGTTCTTTTTTCCTTTGTGGAAATATATCCCTTCTCCCGTTAGATACCTTGGTGCCCTTTGTACCGTCTCTCCTTTTCCCGTGAGTTCAGGAACAAGAGCAAGAACAACTAACATTTATGGAGTCCTTCCTAGCTAACAGGCTCACTAATTGCTTTGTAAATATTATTTTATTTAATCGTGGAAAAAGAACACATGAGGTACAGAGAATTATCATCCCATTTTACAGATGAGAAAACATAATAATGGCTGAGCTCATGTTGGATCCTTGGCCTATCTGTCTAGAGACTGAACCCTTCATCTGTGCATAGCCTTCACACCTGTGTGTGAAATTGAGTAGAATATTACCTGTTCTGTGGACATTTTGCTTGGTCTTCTTTCTAATTGTGGAATGAAAGATTTATCTCTTATGAAAATATGTCAAGCATTAGAGAGCAGTTTGCAAAAATATTTGGGGGAGGTAGGGAGCCATTAACTAGTGCTCCTTAAATTTGGAGCCACGTTTCTGAGGTGGCTGGCTGATCCAGTCTGGAGAAAATGGAGTGACTTAATAATTGTGAAAGTCAAATGGGATAATACATATGAATTGAATTAGAATCTTCTATACCAAAATTTATTATTATGTTATAGTGTTAGATTCCCAGTTAGTGTCACATGTGACCAAAGCAATGTATTTAGTAAAGGTGTAAATATTTATTTTGTGATGCATTTGAGTTGAGTACAACTTCTTTGATTTAGAGAATAAAAACTCTGATTGATTTGAAGGCAGATTATTTTTTAGAATATGAATGAATATTACATATTTTGTATTTTTTTAGTATAGACTTTAATAAAACATATTAGTTAATCAACCAACCCTTCATCCACCCTCTCAGTACAGACTCTTATTAAATTTAAGAAGATGACATTGTACTAGTCACCATGTTTCCAAGAATTTCTGTCTGGTCTGGTTTTTAAAAAGGCAAAATATCCATAATTTAAATACAGACTTTAATATTTTACATTATATTAAATATTCAACATTTTCTCATTAAAATGTAGACCTTAAACTTGTGCAAATGGTAGGTATTTCATAAATACTCCCTCCCTGAGCACTCTGGTGTTCCTGAACCTATTTCCATCTACTTTTGATTTGTGAGGATCACAGAAGGGGATCCAGAGCTGTATACAACCTGTAGATTCAGCCTTGTTTGGCGATATCTGACAGACCTTCCAGAGATGAACTAACACGAGATACTAAGGAGGACATCAGAAAGAGTTTTCTTGAAGAGACCTGGTACACATACAAGATTCTTTCAAGCTTTAGAATGAGAAAGGAGGGGAGATAATGGCAAAGTCAAGGCCAATGGCAAACACAAGACCACAACATCTACATCTCTGTAAGCTGCTGAGCACGGCCAGCAGGACTGTGTGGGGCCCACATAGATGTGGGGGTACCAACTGGAGTGGGAGGCATTGTCTTTGCTTGGACCAACAATGGTGAAAACGTGTTGGAGAATGGAACAAAGCAAAAGCACCGAGCCAGATACTGTAGTTTGGGTACTTGCAAAGCCATTCCCAGTGTCCTTTCCCTTCCTCTACTATATGGCTTGAAAAGCTTACACACTCATCTTTCCAGATTTCCCTGAAGGAAGAGATTTCCATGTGAGCTAGTCCTGAGTCATGAGGTGTTCATGGAAGCCATTAGATTGGGCTACCAGGAAAGACTTTGAAAAAGACAATTCGGGCAGGAGTGCTCCCTCAGCCCTTTGCCATTCTTCCTCCTTTCTCTTTCCTGGTTGGAACCAGCCCTCGATGCTTATGGCTATATATATTTTTGAATGTAGAGACACCTATTTGTGTGTGTGTGTGTGTGTGTGTGTGTGTGTGTGTGTGTGTATTTTGACATCTCTGTATAGAAGGAATCTCCTATTTGCCCTTGAAACATTCCGAACTGATGGAGGCTCCAGGAAGCACCAAGGTGGTGTTGGTTAGTGGCTACCTGGGCCAGCCTGCTAGGGGGAGTGGGAACCAGGGATGTGAGAGGCAATGGCAAGAATGATGGTGGGAGAGCTGGCGAATGCCAAGTGTACATAAGCCTTGGTAGGTAAGTGCTGGGCTGGGGTTCCTGAGTTTCTGCAAGCAGGGTGGGAGGCGGGACAGAGAACTCCACTTCGAATTTCTTCCTGGTGATTCCTTTGTTCTCATCAGCTGGCGAAGCCTGAGGAAATAGGTTGCAAATGTATCGGTGTTCAGATTCTTGGATTTCAATGTATCAATTTGCTGATTTTTTACAAACATCTCCAATGTGCTTCACAGTTCATTGGCTCAAGGTTTCACAAACTTTTCTATTAAGGGGCACATAGTAAATGTTTTAAACTCTGCAGGCCATTCAGTCTCTGGGACACCTACTCAATGCTCCCATTGGTGCACGAAAGTGACCACTGACAATATATACACAGAGGAGTACAGCTATGTTCCAATAAACTTTATTTACAAAAATAGGCGGTGGGCTGGATTTGATCTGAGAGCTCTAGTTTGTCGACCCTTTGCTCTAGATCTCAGAGTGGCAGAAAAGATCAGGGTTCTCTTCAGATACATTTACATGTCACTTTAAATTATTTTTACACTGTTAACTTATACTGCAAAAGTCATTTGCTTCAACGAGATTTTTCTCAGGATTTCCCCTGTAAAAGTTGAATGACGTAGAGCAGATTTTCTGGGCCAGTCGCCTTTCTGAGGCATAAGCCTCTCCTGGCCGTGTTTCTGAAAGTATGTTCTGCAGGACATCAGTTCCATTCGATATCAAAGAAAGAAAGAAAGGAAGAAAGAGAGGAAGGGAGGGAGGGAGGGAGGGAGGGAGGGAGGGAGGAAGGAAGGAAGGAAGGAAGGAAGGAAGGAAGGAAGGAAGGAAGGAAAAAGAAAAGAGATTAGATTTAAACACATTTGGAAATCACTGAATTTAAAATGTTAAACCAATTTTTCTCTCTCTTATGTTATAACATCTACTCAGCCCCTCAAGTTAGAAATCTGCAGATTATTTCACTATTACTTTAAAATCAAATCTTTCTCCAAGTCCTATTGATTTTACTTCCTAAATATTTTTCCATTCTCTCTCTCTCTCCCTATTCCCCCAGATATTTTATTTCAGGTCGTGGCTGCTTTTCATAATCAGTCCCTCCCTAGTCCCAAACCCACCTGCCAGAGTGCTGTGTCAGAATGCAAATCCGACCACGTCAATGTCTTGCTTAAAACCCAATAACAACCCCTCACAGTGACTTTCTAACCCTTTCCCCAGGTGTTAGATGTGCTACAAGAAAAATTCTGCATGAAGCCTTAGATAAATCAATTTAAACAGAGCTCTTTACCTCTCAGAGCTCTTGCTATAAAATGAACATTTTGACTCTTCAAGAAAGAATACAGGTTGCTGCAGTCCCAAATCCAACTGAACATGCATCACCCTTTTTTCCTGAGGACCCTGAGAATGGTGAGTTTTCCCATCAAGCCTTTCGAGAAACACTTCCCCACAGATATTATAAAAAATTTCCATTAATGGGGGTTTGCTCAACTCTATATCCCCAGTCTAAGCATTAGTTTCTCTTTAATGCTGTCCACAACTATTTTTTCTTAGGGAGACTGTCTCCTTTCCCCTTGCGACGTAGGCTCAGCATGTGGGGAAAAGTTAGGTCCGAGGGTCAGAGAGACTGGCCTTGGAATTTCAGCTACTCCCTGGATGTATGAGTTCCGGTAAGTTTCTTCCGTTTCTCTGAGTCTCTTTTTCTTCCTCATTAAACTCGAAATCAACCCTACCTCCTATGAACATTTTGATTAAATGATACACCATCTATAAGGTAAAAATCTTAGGGACTGTACTGGTCAATAAATGTGGTTGCTGCTTGTGCTTGGACTATCGGGATCACAGCAGGAACGCCACGGAATTGACTGGTTCAGCTCCCATTTGAATAATAACTAAGTCTCTTGGGAACAAGGAAGGATTCTGAGGAAATCTTATGCAACTAACAGAGTATGAGCCATACTCTGCCCCTCGGAACTAACAAGCAGGTTTCAGGTGGCCCTTCCTTCAAGAGTGGTCCACGTGATTCCCTCTGCTGTATGTGTGTGCTCCACAACGTCACAGATGCCCTCTTGTAAAGGCTCCAACGATGCATTTAGTTGTGCATCCTTTGCCTTTTGTATTAAATAATGTGAACATACGTGGTCCTTGCCTTGTGTCAAAACTGCTTCCCCTCCCCTGAATTTATTCACAGAACAAGTGGCAGTGTTTTCTGTTTATGAACGAATAGCATCCTGGACGTTGGAAGTATGCTATCCACTAATTTTTATTCTTTAAAATCTTAATTAAAGGTATTTAGGAAAAAACACTGTAAGTTTTAAGGAAAATATGAACAAAGTGTGATTTTTTTTAAAAGATTTTATTTCTTTATTTTTGAGAGCTAGAGAGTGAGCAGCAGTGGGGGAGAGAGAGGCAGAGGCTGAGGGAGAAGAAGACTCCCTGCTGAGCAGGGAGCCCGAGGCAGAGCTTGATCCCACAACCCTGAGATCATGACCTGAGCCAAGGACAGACGCTTAACTGACTGAGCCACCCAGGTGCCCAAAGTGTGATGTATTTAAAAATGGGCATGGAGGGGCACCTAGGTGGCTCTGTCAGTTAAGTGTCTGTATTTAGCTCAGGTCTTGATCCCCGGGTCCTAGGATGGAGCCCTGCATCGGGCTGCCTTCTCAGTGGGGAGTCAGCGTCTCGCTCTCCCTCTGCTTCTCTCCCCCGCTCCTGCTCACTCTCTCTCTCTCAAATAAAGAAAAAAATCTTTTTCAAAAAATGGGCATGGAATATTTATTGAGGATATATGAAGTTTTCCTCAATATGGATATGTTTAAAATTACCTAGAAAAATACTTGATAAAATATGTGATGGACAAAGCAAGAAATTACGTAGGACAATTTCTAGGAACAATTTAAAAATGAGAAATCTCTGAAGCTTTCACGTCTCTGTTATGCTCCATTTTCTCAGTAGATGGCACCCTTCTACCTTCAAAGCTTTTATTTACACTAAGGTGTAAAGGGCTGACCATCCATTATAATAATAACTAAATCTTCTTTGGGACTTCCCTAATTACATTCATACAGCCTTGCGGTACCTGCAGTACCTTACACATACAGAGGATTGCATGGTTAAGCCAATGTTTTAAATACAGTAAGGAAATTTATTCCCACACTTTTGTATATTTGCAAAGTTCCATTTTTCCACTCATCTCCTGGCAATTTACAACTACGCTCTCAAATATTGTCTTCTTTCCAATATTGTAACTTCACGCTAGGACGTTTACTCTAGGCAGGTGACCCAAGCACGATTTTATCAAGAAGAGTAAGCCATTCCTTTTCTCATTCACTCATTTATTCAGTCAACAGTTATTTATCCGATACCCACTACATTCCAAACACCACTAAGTTCAAAGGAGGCAGATACATGAATGACTGTCTTTGCCTTTAAAGAGCCCAAACTTATTTGGAGGAGATAGAGAGGAACAATTATATTGTGTACACAGTGATCAATATTACAATGTTAGAGAAATGCAGTTAGTATAGGACCCCAGAGAAAGTGCACCAAACCCAGTCTGCAGGAGGGAGTCTGAGAGAGCTCCCTGGGATTATTAACATTAGCTAAGCCAAGTCTTTTTTCTTTTTAATTTATTTATTTGAGAGAGAGCACGCTAGAGAGAGAGAGAGCTCACAAGCAGGGGGAGCAGCAGGCAGAAGGAGAAACAGGCAGAGGGAGACGCAGACTCCTCACTGAGCGGGGAGCCCGATGCGGGTCTCTATCCCAGGACCCTGGGATCATGACCTGGGCTAAAGGCAGACGATCAACCAACTGAGCCACCCAGGTGCCCCTAGCTAAGCCAAGTCTTAAGGGGCGTTAGCTCAGCAAATATCAGGGCAGAGCTATGTTCTACGTAGGGAGAATTATAGAATGGAGGTAGGGCGCAGTGTGTGTGTGTGTGTGTGTGTGTACTTGTCAGAGCAGCTCAACCTTAAATACTGCCAGTGGGTCATCATCTTCCTTGCACATTAGATGCACTTGGGCTTTAAAACTACCAGTTTTGGGACACTTGGGTGGTTCAGTCCGTTAAGCATCTGCCTTCGACTCAGGTCATGATCCCAGGGTCCTAGGATCGAGCCCCACTTTAGGGGGGTCCTTGCTCAGCGGGGAGTCTGCTTTTCCTTCTGCCTGCCGCTGCCCCTCCTTGTTCTCTTTCTCTCTGACAAATAAATAAAAAGAATCTTAAAAAAAGGAAATTCTGGTCTTCATTCCCACATAATCTTTATTTTGTCTGGAGATGCCTGGGTACTGCTGCTAAAAAAAAAAAAAAAAGAACAAGAAAAGAAAAAAAAAAAAAAAAACATGTCCGAGATGATTTTCACAAGCCTCAGGCTGGGAAACAGTTTTTGTTGGTGAGTGAGTGAGTAACAAGAATTGAGCTTGGTGGTAGACAGAGGTTTTCACATTTTATACTAGGGAAACTTGATAAATACGTAGGTCCTGGGCCCCCTTCCAGGAAATTCAACAGTTTCCAAATGGATCTGATAAAACTGGTCAGAAAGTCACATTTGAGAACCACTGGAACACACCAGGGGAACTGTTGAGAGTCACGCTAAGGTGCTCCTGTTGTCCATGTGGTACCCACTAATGAAGTTTTATTTTGCTTTGTTCTGTCTTGTTAGTTTGTTTGTTGCAAGAGACTGAGATGGTTTTGGAATTGCTTTTGAGAGGAGCCAGTCCAGCGGTCCTGTGGGAAGGATGGTATGATCCAGACAGGGAGATAATTAGGAGCACTCTTGTACAACGTCAGGTGAGTGGACGGGAGTCCGATCTAGGGTGGTGGCAGTTAAGGACAGGGGTGTGGGCAGTGTGGGTGACAGTGGGGATGCCAGGGATACTTAGGATGCCATACTGTCATGACCTGAAGATTAGTAGGGGCTAAAGAAAAGGACAGGACTAGATTAAGATCTTTAGGAGCCCTAAGTATTAAAAACGATTACATTGCCTGACTGTACATATTGTTAGAAAATCCATAATGAACCATATAATGAGCACAAGAAAATTCAGCAAAGTTCTGCTTTTAATTTTTCCTATAGTAAGTTTTTTTGTTTTGTGCAATTTCAAATACTGAATTCTTTCCAATTTTTTTTTTTCCTGGTGTTCCTCAGTTATTGACACCTTGAACACTTAGTAGATCTGACTATTGGGAAATTCAGCAAGTGCTGCTGGGGAGAGAGGGGGAAATAAGGATGGGAAATAGGTAGAGAGAGGGAGAGAGCGCTCTTCCTCTTCTTTTTTCTTTTTTAGACTTTATTTATTTATCAGAGAAAGAAAGAGAGAGAGAGAATAAACAGGGGGTAGTGTCAGACAGAGGGAGAAGCAGGCTCCCCGCCAAGCAGGAAGCCCAACTAGGGACTCAATCCCAGAACCCTGGGATCATGACCTAAGCCAAAGTCAGACGCCTAACTGACTGAGTCACCCAGGTGCCCTCTTTCTCTTCTTATAAGGAAACCAGTCCTATCATGGGGGCTTGGCCCTTGAGACCTACTTAACTCCCAGAAGCCCCACCTCCAAATACTATAACAATGGGGGATAGGATTTCAACATATGAATTTCGGAAGGACTCACACATATGTCCAAATGGCTCGAGTAGTAGGGCTGCTAATGCCACAGCTTATAGAGCTCTGTTGCAGAGCCTTCCTTTCTTCTGTGCCACTGAAAATTCCCAGGCTTCCACAGCACTCAGTAAATGGGTTGGTTGCTAAAACCCTGCAAGGCAGTGAGGGAAGCTTTGTAGGGAAGAGAAAAGGGCTAAGTGAGGTTGTAGGCAGGTAAAGCCTTGCCTTGTCTGGATCCAAGTCGGTGGAGGGGGTACTCTGGAGCTTAAACTCTAACACTGCATTGTCTCCCCTGTACTCTGAATCAAACATACACAGGCCCTGAGGTGGCCCTTTCCCTCTGTCCCATCAGGTAGGGAGGAGTCTGGGGAGAAGGTCACAGATTCAAGCTGTTAGTAATCACTTGCAGCAGCTGGGATGGCCTGTGGGGAGTAAGGGAGATCTGAGCATCACCCATGGCATCTGTGACATTCTCATTACAATTTGAAAGACACAGGAAAGAGAAGTAAAAAACAAGAACAACAAAAAACACCCTCAGTCACATTACCCGTGGAGGCAACACCTAAGATATTTCTGGTACATGTCCATCCATAAGGTCTTCTCCAAATGATTTTAAATTGTTTTAAATTTTATTTTATATAGTTTGGATTATGCACAATTTGTTATCCTATTTTTGAAAGCCTTGTATTAGTTGTTAGGAGCACTTCTCACTAATCCTCATAAGAGTTTTAGAGACACAATTTTTAATGCAATACATTTAGACATTTCTTATCACAATGAAAAGTTAAATTCAAGAGCAAGTAGCAAGCTCTGATTTCATAGGATATTTTCAAAACCCAGGGTCTGGCTAGGGCGTGTTATGGGTTGGTAACTACCACTGGTCAGGTGTGAGCAGAGAACATGGATGCTGTGCTGGTGGGCAGGAGCATAAATGGCAGGACATGCTGGGTCCGTGCACAGAAAACCTTATGTTCTCTGGTGACGAGTCTGTAATGATTGCAAAGGGACTATATAATACCAGGATCCAAAAATTCAAATGTTTACCTAAGATGGCAGATAACACAAATAGATGAGCAGTGGGCCAAGAGAAACATACATGCTCGAGGAGGGAATATTGCTAACGCTCATTGCCACACAACACCTTCTGATTAATTAAGCTAAAATCCAGAATTGGGTATGTGTGCAAGTAAAATCTGAGTTTTAAAGATGGGCCCATTTTCTTCAGACAGAATTGAGGGCAAAATCAGCAATGAGCGATGGCTGTCCTTTGTCCTGTTTGCACTAAGTTTTGTGCTGCTTGGGAATAGGCAGAGACAGAATGTGCTTCTCATACTCAGAGGCCAGCCTCAGGTGACGTTACATCTGACACATTAAGTGATAAAATTGTACAATAACAACCTCTAGCTGCCTGATTTCTTAATCTCACTCCTCCTTTCTGCATTTCAAATCGTTCTTACTCTGGTTTCTACCCTCATCTCAGTTTCAAACAAGCCTCGTGGCCTGGCCATGCAACTTGCCTTGGGAGTCTCAACAAGGAAAATCTCTATTAAAAAGACAACCTCTTTGGCCAATTCCAAGCTCTATTGATTTCTTCTAAAAAAAAAATGTAGATGTTAAAATAAATACAAAAGAATCAACTCCTAATAAAGGTAATATAGGCGTAGAAGAAAGAGCTGGATTCAGTATCCTTTATAATACAGAAGAAGGAAAAACAATCATAGAAATGAGATTTAGAATTAATAAAAGAATATTATCAATGATATATGCTTTATGAGAATGGAAAACTTGAATGAAATGGCTGCATTCCTAGAAAGAAATACAAGGACAAAATTGATGCAAGAGGAAATAGGGAACTTGGATCAACCAATAAGAACTAAATATATGGAAATGATGGCCAAAGATCCTCCCGCTCAAAACCCGCCAGCCCATGCACTTTTATGAGTACAGTTTATAGAATTTTCGAGGAAAAGCTAATTCTGGTTTTATGCAAGTTATATTAGAAAATTGAAAAACACATTTATGATCTTAGTAAAAGTAACTTTTGGAAAATTAGGAAAGCAAGGAAACTTTCTTCACTTGACAAATTTTATATGCCAAAGGATTTCACATTTATTGAACTTTAAGTATTTAAGTATATGAAATTTATACTTATCAAAGAAGCTTTATACACATTCCTTTTAAAAGGAATATAAAGTTTTTTTTTCGGCTATAAGGAAGGTTTTTATATTTATCTATGTGGACTCGTTAGCCTTTTACTCTTAATTAGATTTTTAATCTTAACTAGAATGGCTTTCCTTTCTCTAAGGCTCTATTTGAATTTTCTCATGTTTTTCTTCTAGTACTTTTGTGTTTTTAATTAAATTTTCTTATCTTTTTCTTAAGAATTGAATTTTCTGATATTTTTCTTCTGGTACATTTAAATCTTTTATTTATTTGCAGTTTATTCTACTATAGTGTAAGGTATTCTATTTGTTTTCCTGTTGTTCCAATGCCATTCATTAAGAAGACCATCTTTCCACCACTCTGCTGGAGAGCCCTTTCTTATTTTGGACCACTTAAAATTCCTAGCCTTCACACCACTCAATAAATGGGTTGGTTGCTCAATATAAAAATAAAATCCAGTTAGATTTTTAAATGAGCTTTTATAAACTGGCTGTAAAACTTTTGTGGAGGAATTAAGGTCTAAGTTCCATGAGAATCTGCCAACCTTAAAAAGAATGCATCAAGGACTTATCTACCAGATATGAGGGCAACTACAGACTTAACCACTTTTGCTGATTTCTTTTACTTTCTTTTCTAGTTGCAAGCATTTTATGGTTCCATTTTATCTTCTTTAAGCTTTAGGTTTAAACTGTTCTTCTCTTTTTTGGTTTCATAAAGTGGAAGCTCAGGTTATTGACTTGAGAGCTTTCTTCTTTTTCTGATGGATACATGTAGGGATGTAAATTTCCCTTTAAGCACCACTTTTGCTGCATTCCATACATTTTGATAAGTTGTATTTTCATTTTCATTTAGTTAAAAATATTTTTAAGTTTCTCTTTAGACTTCTTTGACTAGTGGCTTATTTAGAAATGTGTTGTTTAATTTTCAAATATTTGGGGACTTTGCAGATATTTTTCTGTTATTGAGTTCTAGTTTAATTCCATTTTGGTCAGAGTACATACTTTATATGTTTTTCATTCTTGTAAATTCATTATGATGTGTGTGATAGTCCAATATGTGGTCTATCTTGGTGGATGTTCCAAGATAGAGATGGGCTTGAGAAGAAAATATATTCTGCTGTTATTGGATGGTGTGTTCTATAAATGCCAGTTAGATCAATTGATAGTGCTATCTGGATGATCTGTAACCTTACTGATTTTCTATATGCTTTATCTATGCACTTATTGATGAAAGGGTATTGAAGCCCTAACTCTAATAGCAGATTTGTCTATTTCTCCTCTCAGCTCTATCAGTTTTTGCCTTATGTATTTTGATTCTCTGTTGTTAGATGCGTACATATTTAAGACTGTTTGTTACGTCTTCAAAGAGAATTGACCCTTTTATCATTAAGTAGTGTTTCTTTTTATCCCTGATAAACCTCCTTGTTCTGAAGTCTGCTTTGTCTGAAATTAACATAGCTACTCGGCTTTCTTTTGATTGGTGTTAGAATGACATATCTTTATCCCTTTACTTTTATCCCGAGTCTTTAGAGTTGAAGTGTATTTATTGTAATATATAGTTGAATCCTGTGTTGTTGTTTTTTTAATCCACCTTGACAATCTCTGTCTTTTAATTGGTGTATTTAACCACTCACATTTAAAGTGATTATTTATGTAGATGAATAAAGCATTTTCTACTTATTGCATTTGTCATTTGTTTTTTGTTTCTTCCATCTTTTTCTGCCTTCTCTGGTTTAGCTGAACATTTTATATAATTCTATTTTATCATCTCTTAGTGTGTCAATTATACTTCTTAAAACATTTTAATGGTTGCTCTAGAGTTCACAATATATAGTTTTGATTAATCTGAGTCGACCTTTAAATAACACCACACAGTTTTATGTGGCATTCAACCCCTCCCAACTCTCTTCCTTTCTCACCTCTTCTTTGATCTCCAGACTTGCCTCTGGTTTGCCATAGCTTGCATGTCCTGGATTGCAATTCCTTTGTTATTCCCAAACAAACACATTTGGCTGGTAAAATAATGGGTTGTTCTACTTTTAAGGTTGACATTACTTGGTGCCAGAGAAATAGGATCCAGAAAAGACCTCAACAGCTCCAAGGCTGGTGATCAAACACTTGCCGGTACCCACTGAGGCCATTGAGCTCACTGCTTTGTCCCTGACCCTGGAGTTTGAGGGTATGTTTTCAAGCTCTACTCTCTTTGTGTTTTGAGTTCTCTAGGCTATATTTAGGGATCTGTTCAAAGGCTTTGTCCTTTTTGTTTTCATGAAGTCTTTTTCCCTTCTGGGGAGTACTTGTTTGTTTTTGTGAACCTCTGGTTTTGAGTAATGGCAACTTAACTAGAGATAATTTAAATTTTCAATGGCCATTATGGGGGACTTCCTATCTTTTTTTTTAAGATTTTATTTATTTGAGAGAGACAGCCTGCAAGAGAAAGCAAAGCAAGAGCACAAGGGAGGCGCAGAGGGAGAAGCAGAAGCAGGCTCCCTGCTGAGCAGGGAGCCAGAAGCAGGACTCATTCCGGGAGCCTGGGATCATGACCTGAGTCAATGGTAGGCACTTAAGCAACTAAGCCACCAAAGCACCCTGGGAACTTTCTATCTTGCCAAACTTGTTTTTCTCAAAACTAAATTAGAAAGCTATATCTCCAAAATTGCAAGACAAAGAGAATGGGATACCTATTTTAAATGGGATACCAGGTATTTCATGCCAATTAAGTAGGTGCTTTCATTAAAATAGTTTCATTGAAAGATTCATGGCAAAAGGCCCATGAAAAAGTAAAGAGATAAAAGATATCTTACACCAAAAATTGTAAGACTGACCTATAAGACTGATGTAATTCCCCTTTACTTTCTTTGAGTACTCAATCTAGTACTGAATATTGTCTAGAATTGCCTTTCCATTCTGAAGAGACTATTAAATGGTTACCTTTTGAAATAAGAACACCCAACGCAATGGGTGATTCTCTTCAGGTATTTTTCAATCCTTGGTCAAAGGCCAAACTAGGAGCCATAGTTAAAGAATTTCTTAAACCAAGCAAGATCCTTGCAAGTTTTTGTAAACCGATTACCTACGGAGCCTAGTCCTGAGAAGAAAATAAAATTTCACATTGTTCCTTCCTTTCCAAATCCAGGACAATTTATTATTGATACTCTCTCTCCCAGGGATAACAATGGCTTTCTTGTTTGCCTCATTTTACAAACATGGCTTGGCTTTCTGCCTGCCTGGGATGTGCAGGTTGTCAGTCCTTTTGGCCATGTTTGGGAGTGACTCTCGATTGAAGATGATGTCTTTTATATCCTCCTTGAGGATGTTTCTTGGGTGCATAGAGTTGTTTAATGCTGCCAGAAATGTGTATTGTTTGTCCCAGTCACAACATGGCAAGACATTTGGAAGGATTTAATGATCAGAAATTTGGTCAGATTGGAAACTGGTATTCAGAGCCTGAAAGAATTTTGTTTTTAGGTTTTCTTCTCTAAGCTAAATGTACTCAGAGGGAAAGAAAAGCATATTAACAGGTGAATGGTGGATGGGTGTTCCAATCCTTTGATATCATTTAGATAGCAACTGAATTCTTCCATGAATTAAAAATGGCTGTACTTGTACAAATTTAGTCTTTGCAAGACCAGAGGTGTGGCTCCAGAAACAATTTGAAGTCCGCTAATCCTGTTTACCAATCCCCACACCTCTACCATTCATCCCAAAAGGCTTGTACATATTGTCTTAAGGGGACCAAAATCTTTCATGTTTTCCCCATGTGCCTTTTAGGCGTCAAGATTCTACCCAGGGTTATCTCCAGAACTCTTATCTGGACCATCTCTTTGACATGCAAATTTCAAGGAGGTAATTTTTATCAGAAGGAGAAGAAAAGGAGGAAAGTTATTTGAATAGGCCCAATTTCTTCTATAACTAGTGAACTTTGTATTATTATAACTAATTCATAGCAGTAATTCTAACATGGGAACTTTAAGATCTCTGCTTGCATCTGTCTGTATGTTCATGTGAGTCTCTATATAGGTGGATGTGTAGATGTGCAGTATTTTTTACCTCCAGATGGTAGTGCCAAAATTAATTTTTAAAACAGATCTATTTAATTGGCATAAAGAACGCTAAGCACTTAAATAAATTCTTAGAAATATAATAGAAACTTAATCCAAATGAATTTCAGGTTCACGTGATTTAGGGAAAAAATTCAGTATTAAAGCTACTTTAAGCTTGTTGGTTTAATTAAAACAGGCATGTTTTTAGAGTTTTCAGCAGTAAATATAATACTTTTATTCTACGCAGGCTTACTAAAGGTTAAGTGAGTTCATGTTATCTCTTAGAAATTTGTGAGCAAAAAAGATAATTTAAGACGATGGTTAGCTGTTTAATATCTCATGATATTTTCATGACTAATCTAAACGTAGTTATTAAGAACATTTATTATTAAATAGATGCAAGATAAAAGTTTATAAATGAACTTTTCAGCATTATTGACGTCTACTTAAATAGTTTATCCAAATCTTTTTGGTAACTTAAAACCTCAGAATTTTGATAAGTTAAATTAGATGATGGATAGTCATTAAATATCTAGATCGTTTCCAAATAAAATACTGAAACATTAATCATGAACAGAGTTTTATCTACTTTTGGCTTCTTATGACAAAGAAACTAAAAGATAATTTGGATGTGTTAGTGCTACATTATAAAATTGAAAAAAGCATATACTCTAAGAAATTATAAAATGTGTTAATAAATTTGCCAATCTAAAAAAGGCTGATGTAACAGGAAGTTTATCATTGTTTACTTCTTAGTTTTCACTGGAAATTAAGGTTTAAAGGGTTAAGAATTCTAATAAATGATGCGCACTTGGTGACCTTTCTAAGTCATTGGCAGTGCAGGTTGGGGGAGCCTGAGCAGGGGGTTCTGGGTTGAGATGCTTCAAAGTCTTGTTTAAAAAGTTTGGATCCCCATGAAGCCCTACTATACTCAAATTTACAAGATTTGGGTAGGAATGGGGCTGATGGACTTCATCATTTATAAAATTGGAAGTGCTGATAAAAGAAGTAAAGCTTTGAAAGCCTTGAGTCCTGCACCGGCTCATGGTCATCATTAACTAGCTTTACTTGTAGTGCGCACCAGATGGATCATCAGTTTGGCTGTACATCTCAGCAAGCTCTATTAGATGGCAATATGGAGCATCGCTGTACACTTGTACACATGTTGTTTCCTTTCTGGCATGAATAAATGTGCCTGTGAGGTGCAAAAAAACCAAACTCTAATAAATGTAATTAAGGCTCCTGGAAATAATAGGGGAAACATCTAATGCAAGGAAAGCAGGATGTGTGTTTTCAGTAAGACAAGGTATGATAACTAGAGATGCATTCTTGTTGAGGGAAAAGAAAGTAATTTTGTCCTAATGTGGGACTGTTTAGAGAAGAAAGACACAGGACAAAATCTGAGTGTAAAAAAACAAAACAAAACAAAACAAAAAACACCAAAAAAAAAAAGAAAAGAAAAGAAAAGAAAAGAAAAAACTCGTAGAAGTTTTGTGGAAAGGGGCACCTGGGTGGCTCAGGAGTTAAGTGTCTGCCTTTGGCTCAGGGAGTGATCCCAGCGTTCTGGGATCAAGGCCTGCATCGGGCTCCTCCACTGGGAGCCTGCTTCTTCCTCTCTCACTCCCCCTGCTTGTGTTCCCTCTCTCGCTGGCTGTCTCTCTCTGTCAAATAAATAAATAAAATCTTAAAAAACCAAAACAAAACAACTTTAAAAAAAAAGAAGTTTTGTGGAAAGAAGTCTTGGGAAAGAAATTTCATGTGTGGTCAAGCTAAATGAACTTCAAGGTTTAAAAAAACAACAACCTTTGACATCGATAGCATACTTATATAAAACCAAAACTTAATTTTCTTTCACCTAATGGAAGGACAACTTTTCTTGAATTGTTGGTCACCTTTTAATAAGAAATTGTAAACAGGGTTTTCCTTCCCTTTTAAGTGAAGTTTTTATCAAAAGAGTTTTCTCTATTTGTTGTCTGAATCGGGTCTTTGATTGCCTGAAATCTAGTAGAACTCACAATATTGAAAGAGCAAAGTTTTGCTCAGAACTATGTAATCTTCTATATTTGCCCATGAAGTCTTTAGTTGTCACTATGGTTAAATGGATACCTAAGTATTGTTTTGCAGTGACCTATGATGCTATTTGACCAAGTGTTTTAAAACTTTTTGACATTTTGGACAAACTTCCCCCAAATCAAATTCTAAATACAGTCTTTTCTAGTCAAACTGAAGTTTGGATATTCCAGAGGGTCCCTGGAGCATCTCAAAAGATTTGTTCTCTCTTCTTATAAAAAGGGAGATGTTAAACTAATTAGACTATTTTGCTATGTCAAATTATATGGGAAGCACTGTCGAATAAGGAGTCGAATACTAAGCCTTCTTTATGTTTTATTTGTGTAGGTACATGTTATAAGCATTCCAGAAATTGTGTGAAATTCTTGGAAATCTGATATGTCTTAGTATAATGTTATCAGTCATAACTCTAATTATTATCTTCAAATGTTGCATGTTACAGAAATAAGCAAATTTTCTTGTCAATTCCATTACACTGAACTCTCATCAGATGTTTAAAAATAAGCATCTTTAAGTCTTTTCACATGTAGTTACTGCTTTACTCTGAAGCTTTTACATGTGTTCCTGCAAAAGTATCTGATCTTTGAAGAGATTCATGGAGATGACTTTTTTGACAAATACAGGTTCCTGATAACTTTAAGATCATAAAACTGGACAGGGTAAGAATTTCCAGAACTAGTGGACAAACTAGACTCAAGCTGAACAAGTACTAATTATAGAGGACTAAAAGAACTAAGGAGGGTGATTATAATTACTATGACCCTTTGAAATACTGTTGCTTCCTTGATGTTTTTTTTTTTTTCAGATTAAGGAATCCTTTTTCTTTTCTTTTTTTTTTTTAAAGATTTTATTTATTTATTCAACAGAGCTAGAGACAGCCAGCGAGAGAGGGAACACAAGCAGGGGGAGTGGGAGATGGAGAAGCAGGCTCATAGCGGAGGAGCCTGATGTGGGGCCCGATCCCATAACGCCAGGATCACGCCCTGAGCCGAAGGCAGACGCTTTAACCAATGTGCCACCCAGGCGCCCCAAGGAATCCTTTTTCTTAAGTTATCTATGACTTACAGCAATTTGATAAAGTCTATCTTTGTAAAGAAAGATGAAAGCATTTATTTTTTCTCCCTACCTGATCCTTCTGGAATTTGGAAACTCTTGAGTGTTCTTTTCATGACATTATAGTTATTTTGCATAAGGTCAAAAAAAATCTGTTTTCCTTATAACAGGACACAATTGGAGACTCTGGCTATATTGCCAAGGCTTTGACTGGAATGGTGTTGCAGGTAAATCTGATGGCCAGTCCTTGGTGTGACTTCTGGGCCTCAGAGCCTATGACAATTCAGTCTGAGACTCCTTATGAAAAGTTCCAGCAAAACAGTCTTAAAAAGAACCTCATGGTCAGTCATTATTTTTGCTACACACATGTGAATAACCAGGGCAATTTTGATGCAAATAAATTAGTTTTACTGTGATTATCTTTGGTAAAATATGGGGATACTTAGAGAAAAAATGTGTTTGCACCTTTTTCTATATTAGATTCTAATCCCATTAATTGTATTTGAGGTTTTGTTATACACCTGTAAACTGAACTGGATCCAGAACTCTTCTAGTTTCTTCAAATAGCTGGTTATGGCTCTTCAAACTAACGTTTCCAGGTTTGTCCCACGCTTCTGATTTGGAATCACTAAGAACAAAGACTGCTCCTAAATCTCCTTGGAGGGGACTACTCCAGGTCTTTCTCATTACTGAGATGGCAGCCAAACTTCAGGGACTTGAGCCTTGACTACACATCTCACACCCAAAGAAGGATCTGACTGACATTCGCTCTTCTGAAAATGCCAGTGGCCTCCAAATCAAACTGACGAGGAAGACAATAATCTGACATCAAGTTAGACTGCTTCCTCCCAATTTGAAGGATCAGGACTTCCTACTTTAACTAAACATAAATCCTTTATTCTTTTCTTTATATCCTTACTCTGGCATTGGCCTGGGAATTGAACATCATTATCCGTATCTCCCAGGCCATTGTTAAGAGGGGTAACCTTTCTGACTGTTGGACTTGTCACCAGAAACTCTTATCTGTTCATGATGCCAAAGATCCCTTGGCCTTACCTGTAACCAATTTCTCCTATGATCTGCTCCCCTGCACTCAAGGGAAATACAAAAGGGCTAACTTCTCATCGCAAGGTTTTTCAAAAAGACGCCTTTCGGGTGGAATGGTACCTCCCTCACGGAGTATCATCCAAATGCCTCTGATCCATGGCTTGAAAAGGTCAATCAGGAAATTCCAGCTAACGGATCTATCAATAACCGACCTTAGCTGGAGTCCTCTGGACTCCGCCTGGTTTCAGTTTTTGTCTGTGGTGGACAGCACTACCTGTGGGCATAAGAATGTTTAGATAACTGGTGAATTGAAGGTCAGTATTTATTGGGATGTTTAACTGTCCTTGTCAACATCCATAATAAATCAGAAGCCTCCAACTGGTTTCCCTCATTAAACCTTCATAACTATCTTAAACAGGAAGTTCCAGGAAGTACAGATGACTGTGGGTTTGCCTTCACCAGGAGAGCCTTTCTCCCCTAGCTTGGAGTAAGTGTCAATGAAAGATGATCAGAAATCTCTCCCTAACATTAAGAGTGCTAGCTGATTCCACAGCCAAAGCAGTAGCAGCTGAAAAGTGATCACTTGACTCATTGGCTAAAGTAGTCGTAGACAACTGTATAGTCCTCGATTACCTCGATTATAGTCTACTTGCTAGATAAGAAAGTGTTTGTGTAATAGCAAATCTTACCTGTTGCACCTGGATAAATGCGTCTGGAGAGGTAGAAATTCAATTACACAAAATCAGGGAACAAATCCATTGGTCATAATAAATTTCACCTAATGACACCTTGTCTTTTTGTTGTTTTTTGGGTTTTTTTTTAACCTATTTAGCTAGTTACCTTCAGGTTTGGGCTCCTGGCTAGAACCATCATACAAGCTGCATTTGTCATAGTACTTTTGATTCCGCTTTACATAATTATTTTAAAATCTTGTACCCGCTGCCTGCCAAACCTTTGAAGAAATGACATACCCAATAGGGTGATGCTTCCAGATGATCTCTAACATTTATTACCTTGATAAGATATAGCCTTTATATAAGAAGTACCTGAAAGAGGGAGCCTGGGTGGCTCAGTTGGTTAAGTGTCTGCCTTCAGCTCAGGTCATAATCCTGGGGTCCTGGGATCGAGTCCCACCCCGAGTGGGGCTCCCTGCATGTGGGGCTCCCTGCTCAACAAGGAGCCTGCTTCGCCCTCCCCTTCCCCATTCCCCCCATTTGTGCTCTCTCTCTCTCTCTAACCCTCTCTTTCTCTTATAAATAAAATCTTAAAAAAAAAAAGAAGTACCTGAAAGTTCTCTTTCCTAACCTTCCTTTTTACTCAAATGTGGCCTTATGTGTTTTCCAGCTGCTATGTACTTTCCCTCCAACATGGGACATGACAACAAAGAAATGTTCTTCCTGGCACAGAGGGGAAAATAACTAAATATGGAAAAACTGACTCTTAATCAAGGATGCTTTCAGAGAATCATCTTGATCAAAAGGGAGAAATGTGAAACTCATTAAAGGAAACCTCATTTAAAATGGAGGCAGGAGGGGCGCCTGGGTGGCGCAGTCGTTATGCGTCTGCCTTCGGCTCAGGGCGTGATCCCGGCGTTCTGGGATCGAGCCCCACATCAGGCTCCTCCGCTAGGAGCCTGCTTCTTCCTCTCCCACTCCCCCTGCTTGTGTACCCTCTCCCGCTGGCTGTCTCTGTCAAATAAATAAATAAAATCTTAAAAAAAAAATGAGGCAGGAGGCCAGAAAGGGGAGCTCTTATGCCCTACCACTTGTCAGTCACACATCCCAATGGGAAAAGATGTACCTTGCATTACTAGCAGACAGGAGCCCACTTTACTACTCTAGCCAGAAGACTCCTGACCCAGCAACAAGCTCAGCCAGTAAGAAAATACCACAACTCAACCAATGAGAAACCACCAGAGCCTAGAACTCTCACTTGCCTCCAATGGATTTCATTCAAAGCAGTCCCTTCCAACTTTCCCCTTTTTTTAGAAAGTAACCTTATTCTCTTTGAACTCTGGACTTTATGGTTTGCCATACCATGTCCTGAATTGCAATTTCTCTGCTATTCCTGAATAAGCCAATTTTTCTGGTAAAATAACTGACTGTTTCACTTTTAAGGTCGACAGGTCTTAGTCACACAAGACTTTCCCCACTTTAGAAGGCAGTTTTAAGTCCAGGTTGTTACCTGTGCTTCTGAGCCACTGGCTATAAATTGGAGGTTCCCAAGACCCTTTCCTCCAGTTTGATTAATATGCATGAATGGCTCAAAGAACTCAGAGAATCGCTTACTCATGCTTGTCAGTTTATTATAAACGATATGGATGGATAGCGAGGCGAAGAGGTACATAAAGCCCCGAAGTCTCCCAAGTGCAGGAGCTTCTGTCCTCATGGAACTGGAGTGCGCTATCCTGCAAGCAGGTAGAAGCATTCACCAACATGGAAAATCTCTGAGGCCTGTCCTCTTGTGTTTTAAAGGAGGCTTCATTATACAGGCATGATTGATTACATCATTGGCCATTGGCAATTGATTAAACCCCCAGTCCCTCTTCATTCCCTGGATGTTGGGGTGTGAGTCTGAAAGTTCCAACCCTCTAGTCATGGTTGGTTCCCCTGGCAACCAGCCCCCATTCCTAGGGGCTTTCCAAAAGTCCCTTATTAACATGGCCCAGGTGTGGTGGAAAGAGGGAAAAGGCCTGTTAGATGGATAACAAGCATGTTCTCTACTTTTCCCATCAGAGCCCTTAATATAGGAATCATAGTTATTTTAAATTCTCTGCCTGATAATTTGGACATCTCTGTTATATCTGAGTGGTGCTTTCTCTTCAGACTGTGTTTTTTCTTGATATCTGGCATGCTCTGTAAGCTTTTGTAGAAAGCTGAGCATATTTTACTGGGTCATAGAAACTGGGGTAAATAGGCTTTTGGTGTGAGAGTTGATGTTAATCTGGCTAGGAGCTGGGCTGTGTTTAATGTCCTCTGTGGCTGTAAGCGCCAAAGGCTTCAAATCCCACTAGGGTCTTTGTTTCTGTCTCCGCTGTAATCTTTGGGTTTCCCTAAGTATTTCTTTTCAGAGAGAGAGACTGTGTCTTGCAGCCCTGTAATCTGTTGTTATGCTGGGTCTCTGTTTGTGTGTTGTACGGAGTAGGGAGAAGGGCAGCATTCTATAAACTTCTGATTAGACCTCAGCCTTCTAGTAGACTTATTTCTCAATGCCGTAACCTTCACGAATGTTCATCCAGCAGTAACAATTCCACTTCTCACAGTGAAATACTAAAATACCTTTCATATACAGGTTAGAAAATGTTAATATAAATGTAAGATAAAGAGATCTCAAGTTCCCACACACATTGCCACAAACTGGAAGTTCAAGGTCAGAATTTAGTTAGGGGACATAGTAGAGACAGGTATTTATTTTATTATTATTATTTTTTAAGATTTTATTTGTCAGAGAGAAAGAGAAAGAGTGCACACGAGCAGGAGGAGGGGAAGGCAGAGGGAGAAGCAGGTTCCCTGCTGAGCAAGGAGCCTGATGTGGGACTTGATCCCAGGACCCTGGGATCATGACATGAGCTGAAGGCAGACGCTTAATCAACTGAGCCACCCAGGCATCTCTAGAGACAGGTGTTTATTGAGTATATAACAAACCCTACATTAGGCATTTTATAACTTCCACCTCAATCCCTACAACAGTCATATAAGGATTTATAGTCATTGGCAGAATTGGAAAAGGGTTTCAGAAAGTTCAAATCACTTGACCTAAGTTGCATAGCTAAACTGATTTGAATCCCCAGCTGTGACTTGGGAGAGCCTGTGACCATGATGACGAATGCCCATTTTCCCACTCTTACAGTTATTAGATGGAGTCATGGCTGCTGTAGGAAAGACTACAATCCCCAGGCTCACTTGGATCTGACCTATAACGTTTGAAGAGAGTGTTGTGTGGCTGCTTCTAGAAATATTCTTAAAAGGCAAACTGGTGCTTTTGTTTCTTTTGTCTTTGTCCCTTCCTACATCTGCTGCTTGGAGAGTGGCCATGACGGTGGCCATCTTGCTGATAATAATGGTGGCCACACTCCTGGGCTCAGCTGGGTGAGGGCTATCAGTAGCCCAGGTCCCTGGAACTTCACAGAGCAGAACCAACGTAGAAGACATGGTTCACCTACCTCTGGACTTCCACACAACAGAAAGTACACATTTATAGTTCTTAAATCACTGTTCTTAAATCTAGTCCATGATACACACCGAAATCTGGCAATTCCTGTTTGGCAGTGGAAACATTTGGTTCAAATGACCTTATTTTACCTTAAAAGCTTTATCACCCACTGAATAAGATTGTAGCATGAGGAGAAAAGGTTAAGACAAATTCAGAGTTTTGCTGTGGCTTGAATGTATCTGCTGCTTTAAACAGAATCTCATGGATTTAAACTCAGGTTGGAGAGTGCCCATGTGCAAGCAAGCAGAGGTGGTGGGAGGCCCTCCCCACCTGTAAGCTTGACTGACTGAGAGGGTGGCAGTCTGGAGCCTTGGATGGTTGGAACGCCAACACCCTCTATGATAGGAAGCCCTTGACAGTGTGGGTTAAAGGCAATGGTTTCAGCAGAAGTAACGCTGTGGTCCCAAGCCTTTTTCCAGCACTTTCTTTCCATGAAGGGTTGTCTGCCAGCCATGGGATCCAGCACAGCGGCAAATGAGGAATGGTGGGTGCGGCCTCTCCTCTAAACCTTTGTTTCAGATGGTCCCAAGAAAGTCTCCCCTAAATGGAGAAAGAGAAAGAAAAAGGCAGGCATGGGAAGAGCATAGATACCAGTAACGGAACATTCTTCAGTCTTGAAGCGTTATCCAGGCAAGATTGTTGGCAGTGGTTTAAATGCCCAGTGAGCGGGATGAGACACACGTACCAGAAGCCCACTGAGTTATTGAGTGAATTGTATTAAAGCAAACAGGCTGGGTTTGAAACAGTCTGTAATTCTCCACACCTCCAGTTTGAGGCTATATAATCTGTGCAGTCTTGAGAAAAGGGTATTGTCTGCAAAGTTTACCTCAGATGTGGCCAGGGAAAACATTAAATAACGAAGAGTCCTCCAGGGCCTTGCAGGGCAAGGAGACACTTCACAGAGTAGAACCAGGCAGCACCACCTGATAAAAGGAGCTCTGCTGATTCCTGCTCAGCAGGATTCCGCCACTAGGAGCCGCTGCCATGTTTCTTCTGCCCCCTGCTGTTTTTAAACGGAAGATTCTTTTTTTCTCTTTTTTCTTTTGTTGTTTCCTTTCTTTTCTCTCCCTCTCTTTCTAATCATGGCTATACTGCTTCTCATGCACCACTGTATATTGAGTGTGATGGGGGTAAATGGCTTTCCTTTTACTGCCTTGGTTATCCGGCCATCAAGAGGAAATCTGAACTTTACCAGGCACGCAGTGACCGCGCAGGGATTTGAGGTGGCCTCGTCTGTGGGTCCTGTCTGCTAAGAAGAGTATACATAGAAATTTGGGAAGGTACTACTGCAGAAACTGTAAGTTGACACCCACCACCTGTTTTTATCTTTTTTACAGTAATAGAACCCTTGATCTTTGGCTGGCTTGTGGCAGTGCAAAATAGAGACCACGCTCAGCATCATTTGCTGGTGGGTCTAGTCATGGGACTAATTCTGGCTAATAGGACATGGTGTTTGTGAGGTGTGCAATGTCTATGGATTGTTTCTAAAAGATGTAGAGGTAGCTTCTGTCCTCTGGATTCTTGCAGGCTGGAATCTGGGCATAATGGCTGAGGTTTCAGTGGTCACTATAGACTGTGCTCATTAGTGACATTTGGACTATAAGCCAGGCCTAGCAAATGTACCCAGGAGCTTGGGTCCCTGGTACACGGAGCACCCTATTAACCTGAACCTTAAACATCAGAGAGAAATACACCTGCCACTTTCAGTCCTCTTTACATTGGGTTTACCCCAACTGAATGCAATCCTTACTAACAGACTGAACAAGCCTTGATCCACATAAAGTGGTAAGAGCCAGAACTAACTCATCAGCAGTGAGGACTGGGAGGAAAACCTGCTGGTGATGGTGGGGAAGCAGAGTAGCCTGGATTTGATTACTAATTGGATGGGAGGTGAGAGATGAAGGTGAACAGAAGGAGAGCATTGCGCCTGGGGTTTCTGGTCTGGATGGCTTGGTCGGAGCCCAGGATGAGGAGCCATGAATGTGGTTAGAAGTCCCAGGGGTGGGGGGTGATCTACACATTGAGGAATCCAAGGACAGAAACTTGAAGAACATTAATAATTTGAGGAGTGGGCAGCAGAAGAGGCCAGTAGGCAGATGATACCAAGAACAAGAACAGAGAGGTTGATAATATCAATCCTAAGAAGTAAAATAAGATGTTGAGTGAAATCCCCAGGGATCTTTTCAGAGAACTCGATGTGACCTGTTGGAGGTGGAAGCTGGGTGGCCTAGGAACCAATGTGAGGAGAGGAGATGGACAAATTCCTCTAGGCTGCATTTTAGATGATGTTACTAATGAAAAGAGAGTAACTGCCACAGCGGGATGGAGGATTTTGTAAAGTTAATTTCTTTTGGTTAGTTTTCAGTTTCACACAGTGTTTAGTGTACTTATAGGATGCAGGGAGCAACTCGAGGTGGAGGGGTTGAGGAGTGAGAGAGGGTGCCTCTAAGAAAGCCCTGGAGGGCCCTGGGATGAGGGCACAGGCCACAGGGTCAGCCAGAGCAGGGAGGTGGAGGCAGAAAGAAATGCCTCTGAAGATACTGGTTTGGGTTGCTGAGGGAGTTTGTCCTTGTCAGCTTCAATTTTCTTGGTGACGTAAGAGAGGTTACCCGTGGGAAAGAGTGGGTGATGGGATGGGTTGTGGTGAACTTGAGAAGAAAGAAGCACCGAAAGGCCACCATGGGGAAGAAAAGGAGCCAAGGGGGACAGTTCTGCCTGGCTTCAAGTGGAGGCCCCATGGGCTATCAAGGCTAACCTCTGGAAACTGCAAGGATGAAGACAATGTGAGGCCAACCAGTGAAGCTCAAGCCTTGAAGCCAGAACTGAGGACACTGAGTGGAGGAGTCTAACCTCCACCATCACTGCTTTAGTTCACGCTGGCCCACAGGAAAGGGGTCCAGGTGTGAGCATGCTCACAGTTACCATCCTACAAGCAGCCTCCCCAAGGGCTGAACACCAATGATTGGTGCGCTTGTTACTGGTTTGGTCTCGAAGTTGATAGCAAATTTAAGAGGGAAAAAAAAAAGGAATCCAGGCCACAAATGGGTTATCTCTGGCTCAGCCATGCCCTACTCGCTGACAGCAAAGGGAAATTTTTCAGCAGCTGGGGAGGGAAATGAGATGGGGTTGTTTGAATAAACCCCAGACAGGCCACTATACACTATACTACTGGCCTCTTCTGCTGCCCACTCCTCAAATTATTAATGTTCTTCAAGTTTCTGTCCTTGGATTCCTCAATGTGTAGATCATCCCCCCACCCCTGGGACTTCTAACCATGTCCATGAAGGTGCTTACACCGCCATAAGAGCTCTTCACAGAACAGCTCTGCATGGGACATCTTGCCTCACATCAGCTCTTGTTTGCTGGCCCAAATTCTTGGTCATGTTTCAAGTGCTGACTCTCAGAGGTTGGAATTAGGGTTTTTTGTTTTTTGCATTTTTGTTTGTTTGTTTCCAAGCATCTAATTCACTCTAACCTCTAAGATTCCAGATGATTTCATTTCACAAATCATGACCACCTCAGCAGTAGGACACTGAGGAGTGTAAAGACCATGTATGGGCTGGATTTCCTTTTCTATCTTGGACTGTTTATATCTCCCCAAATTCGTGAAGCCCTAAACCCACAATGTGGTGGTGTTTGGAGATGGGGCTTTGGCGAGGAAATTAGGGATATATCCAATCATGTGAGTGGGGCCCTCATGATAGGATTAGTGACCTTACAGGAAGAGGAAGAGGGAGACCTCCCTCTCTGCGCCCACACACAGAAGAAGGGCCCATGTGAAGACACAGTGAGAAGAGGTTGTCTGTAAGCCAGGGAGAGAGCTCTTACCAGAAACCAAATTAGCTGGCATCTTGATTTTGGACTTTCCAGCCTCCAAAACTGTGAGGCAATACATTTTTGTTTTCTCAGCTCCCCAGTCTGTGGTATTTTGTCGAGGCAGCCTGAGCTAATACTGCAATACCATGTAAAAACCAAACAAATAGAACAAGGACATTACCACACATTTGTACCCAGCCAAACTCCTTCTAATGCCAAGAATTCTTCTCAGCTCTTGAGCAGCGGGGTGACTCCTGGAGTCCAGATCATGTCATCCGGGACAGCAGAGGGACCAGTCCAGAGGTATAGCTCTCGTCCTAGGCTTTCCACGTCTCAAGGCTTGCTTAGGTGTCAGGCTCTTGATCATGGCTTCATTAGGATGAAATTTCAAATGGAAATTTGAATGGTATGAAACAGATGTGGAGAGCACTTGCTCCCCTTATATGAAGTCACCTTGTTGTAGATTACCCTCTAGAACCCTGTAATTTACATGTGGTCTCTTCTCATAGGAGCTTTTCAAGTACATCCGAATTTGTTTAGACAATTTCATGGGTACTGTAAAACCACAATTGAATTTCAGGCCTTTGTAGCCGTCCAGCCAAGATGCACTCCAATTAGGAAAAAATTGCTGTTAATGTTGTTACGACGTGGTGGCTGCCCACTGCTCCCCAAACCTTTGTTCTCCGAAATCCCTCGAGTCTCTTCTTTATTCTTCAGCTAAATAGACAGGCCCCTAGAATCTACGCTTTTGGAATTGTAATAGAGGAGCAATATTGTGCCTCTCTCTTAATTAACCTTGTTAACCAAGGATTTGGAACATTAGCTGGTTAGGCTAAGAGGGCCTTTTGAGCTGCTCGGTACACGTCTGCAGTTGAGTAGGATGTCACTCTTATGAAGTAAAATGCCTTTTATTCTTCCTCATACACCAAATACCTTTATTATTCTTCGAGTAATGGTGTGATATTCTTGTTTAGTGAAATAAGGTGTGTAAAGGGCATAGCTTCGTGCCAGGCACAATAAAACCTCGGCTATTGCTTTTTTTTTTATAATACTTTTTTATTATATTATGTTAGTCACCATACAGTACATCCCTGGTTTTTGATGTAAAGTTCAATGATTCATTAGTTGCGTATAACAGCCAGTGCACCATGCAATACGTGCCTTCCTTACTACCCATCACCAGCCTAGCCCATTCCCCCACCCCCCTCCCCTCTGAGACCCCCAGTTTGTTTCTCAGAGTCCATAGTCTGTCATGCTTCATGCATCAGCTATTGCTTTTATCATTATAAAACAAGTTGTTTGTTTTTTTTTTCCCCTCTTTTTTGGAGGCTTTCTGCATGGAAAGGAAATACAGGGACAGAGTTGTCAGAATCATTCAGGCAGCTCAAGATAAATCAGTCCACAGTGGATTCCAGATTCCACATTCCCTGAGACCATTGCCTTCCTAAGAGCATCTTACCCCCAAGATATTCACGACTTGTTTCTTTTGACTCTCACAGAGTCTTCTGAGGTACTTCTCATCCTTTCCTGCTTCCCACACAAAAGAAGGTAAGAGACAAAGGCTGCTGTTTTTCTCACAAGGCAGATGCCCCTCCCATCCTGGGAAGGAGTTCCAGGAATATGGTAATTAACATATTTTTCTTAATCTTCCTTTTATAGTTAATCTCCAAATCATGAAAGCAGTTGGCCAGTTCATTAAACTGTAAGAATACAATAGATCTGAAATGAAGGCAGCACAGATGAATGCCAATGCATAGAAATTCTGTGGAAAAATACAACACGAATCCCAACCTGAAATATTAAATTAAACATCTGAAATTAACCGCATGAATATATTTTCCGGCCCAATAAGCAGCAGTTCATCTAACTCAGTAGAATGTCATTTTCCAAGTAAGAAGCAACAATTTTTTGATCTCTTCTAGGAAAAAAAAATATCCTCCTATATAGAATTTGGTCTAAAATCACTGCCTACTAAATTCATTCAGGGAATGTGCAGGACACAGTGGCCCCCGATGTACCCTGAGCAGGACTGGTATTTAGTCTGTGAGTGCCCATGGCATGTAGAATGGAGCATTTGTATGGCTGGCTTTTGAAAGAAGGACATGGGATGCTGGTGTGTCTTACATCAGGTGGCCCAGTTTCAAAAAGGCCAAGGCTGAGAGCAAGGTGATAGGGAACCCTGAGCTCTGTGTCATCTGTATAGAAGGCATTCAAGCAAAATATGCATCCATCCTCTTCACCTCCCACTGTGCCCTGATGCAGGTTCAGGCAAAGCCCCGTGTTCCATTTGGGCCATGTCCCCAATGACCAAAGTGAAGGTCAGTTCATGAGAGACAGGATTCTTTTTCTTACACATGGCTGCACACAGAAATGACAAAAACGGGCTATATTTTTTTAATTAAAAAAAAAACCAACCAAAAAGCAGATAGGAACATTATTTTCAAAGGCAGTGTTTGAAAATACTAGTCCAGAGAGCAGAAAAAGAATGATACGTGTAGTTTCCAGATACATTGTTGGACAAAAATGCTTTTCTTCATTGAAATCAGGATTATGGAATGTTGGGTATCAGATGCTCTCAGCCATTGAGTTGGTCTTTAGTTTTTCTTGTTCTTGCCAACAAAGCCATCCATTACATTAAAGATGCCCATATAGCCAGCCAGCAGCATTGACACCTTGACAGGCAAGATACTAAAGAGAACACAAGAGAGGTTTTCTTGGTGAGTATCATGAAAGCGCCTTTACCAACTCAGCCGAAATGCAGCCTCACTGACTCGTTGCAGATGGAAGTCATTGGCATACACACACATTAGTGTGCATGCTTCAGGGTCACGGGGCTTGTCCGCTATGTGGGAGGACACTGGCCTGGACTCTCTTTATCTCTTCTTGCTTTATTTACCTTTACTCCACTCACTTATCAACTCAGTTTCCAAAGGTTCACTGCACTATGCAATGATTGATGGGAAGCAGTGAAGTCTTGTGGAGTTGGATGAGACTGGCTTGAATCCTAGCTTTGTTGCTCACAATGCCATCCCAGGTCCATTACTTAGCCCTTGAGCCTGTTTCTTCCAGTATCAAATGAAGTCTTCAATCCCTCTTTCTGGGACTCCTGTGGGGATTAGATAGTTCCCCAGACCTTTGGCAAGACCCAATTAGGACTGCTCATCTTCTCTATCCCTGCTCACCCTTCCCAACAGAGCACAGACTGTGTCAATCCTGTCATTGACATTGCAGAGGAAGGAGAGGCACAGTAAACCTAAGACTTGTCCTCAGGGTTGGGTAAAGGAAAGGACACTGAGCTCACTGCCCAGCTGTGGGCTCCCCAGGATGTCATATGTTACCTTTTGCCATGACCCCTCCCCTGAACAACACACTGAACATTGGCACTCAATTTGCCTCCCATTCTGGGATTTCTCTTTCTTGCTTTATGTTTCTTCCTAGCTCTTATGATTACCCAGGATGCCTTTTCTTTTACTTAATTTTTTTGTCTGTTTGTTCCCTACCACCCATAAGAAGAAAATTTCCATGAGGGCAGGGACTCTTGTGTCTCTCCTTCTTTGCTGTAACCCCAGATCCCAGGACGATCAGCAATCTGTGGTGTACTTTAGGCACTCTCTGATGCTTACTAATGAATATTTGAGGGAATGTGTGATGTCATTCCCTTTACCGAACTTCTTCATGTTTCCAAATGCTTCTCAGGAACTATGTAGATCTGTCGGGGTCCAGAACTAATATCTTATAAAAGTAAATATAACCTCTATGATCATTCAAAAACATTAGAAATATTAAGCCCTATGTTCTTTACAGTTGGCATTACTATACCACATACTTCCATTGATTAGTCAACAGATAGCCACTGTCCTGTGAATACCCACGCTGTCCTATAAATTTCGTGATGTTCACTAATCTATAAGCTCTAATGAGCATTGACTTCTAAGTCATAAACAAGAAAACTGGCTGGGAGAATAAAGGGCATTTTCAGAGTCACAGACTTAGTAAACAGCAGGATCATAACCCCAGATTTCAAAGTGCTTGTCAGAGATCCTTTGCCCTGCCTCACACAGCCTGTCGGCCATATCACTCCCGTGCTAGGTGAAGCCTGGTCAGTGAAAGGACATAAGAATGATTTCGGTGCGTTGCACAAAGTAGATACAATTAACTGAAAAGGGCATTTCCTTACCCAAGAAGGACAGTGGCTGCCAGCCATACTATCTATGTTCAAATAACTGAAGAACTGTTGTCGAGAAGAATGGAATTGGTCATGGTGCTAGAGTGCAAAGTTAGAGCCAGCGAACGTTAAAACAAGACAGATTTCAACGCCACGGAGGGAAGTGGTTCAATAATGGAATGTGCTTCCTTGCAAAGCAGAAACCCTTGGGGAAGGGGGTGTGGTATAATTAGATGACCTGTTACAGTCCAGAAAACGAATGGAGATAGTGGGAATCTGCAACTGCTCAGTGATTTGGCATCACCATTCCTAGAACTGGGTCCCATGTTCACAGACTGCAGCTGATGGTCTCAGCACTAAAATCCAATGGGGAGCAGAGAGGGTAAGCAAAGATGCTCTACGGTGCTTTCAAGAGGTGGTTGGTTATCTTTCCAGTCCTGCGCCCCCAACTTTTTTAACCCTCTTATACTTCAAATTCATCCCCTATTGCCAGTTTTACCCATACCACAACTTTCTGAAATGTCTCGCTTACTCTCTGCCCTTGACTCTGGGGATCTGTACTTGAGCAAGCGTGGACACAATATCTGTTCCAATGTGATTATTCTAGGATGCCCACAAGAAAGACCATCTGTCCTAAAAAAAATCACTTCAATCTGTCCACAGATCATTCAGCAAATCCACTTCTCTCTGACAATAATGCAATACTAAGGTGGCTGGAGGGATCCAATTCCATCTTCCAGAGTCACGGGAAGCCCTGCAACTATGCAAATTTGAGATCGTGTCAGCAAACAGGCACAAGGAAGGGATCAAAGTGCATTCATTTAACAGATATTTTTAAAGTGACTCCTCCTGGTAGGAGAATAAGTTGTGGACTGGCTCATTAGAGAATTAACAGGAAGCTGATATTGTTACCTTTTCAATAACATCACGAAGTATATAAACCTTGGCACATTTAAGTATACTTTCTCTTGCAGGATGGCATCTACTGTCTTGTCAGCTACATATTCTGGTTCCAGAATCGGTAACAGAAAAGGACAGCTAAGGAGTAAAAACAAAAAAACAAAAAAAACCTCAAGTTAATAAATTACTAAAATAAATCTTACTAATTAGGGATAAAAAAAGGCTGTGAGACATTATCACTTATTTGCCTCTTTCCCTTCCAGGCTTGATCTATTTCTATATTTACTCCTTTATTATCAACATGCTAGTAACAACTTTAATTTGAAATGGCAAATGATGATTCTAATTAATACACCGATGTTACAATATATGCATCTATGTGAAACCATATTAAACAACTTCCTGTCGTCTCTGAAAGAAGCAGAATTGGGCATTTGTGCCCATTCCCACCCCCTAAGTGATTTTCAGTCCTGCCCTGGAGTCAGTCAGGGAGGGGGAAGAATGGAGTTTGGTGGCCAGGAGTGCTGGGGAGATGGCTAGCAGATCTGGCTATGCTGTTGTATGAGTTGTTTACAGCCTTGATAAGCCATCCCTGTTAAACTCAATATCTTTTTTTTTTAAGATTTTATTTATTTATTTGACAGAGATAGAGACAGCCAGTGAGAGAGGGAACACAAGCAGGGGGAATGGGAGAGGAAGAAGCAGGCTCATAGCAGAAGAGCCTGATGTGGGGCTCGATCCCATAACGCCGGGATCACGCCCTCAGCCGAAGGCAGACACTTAACCGCTGTGCCACCCAGGCGCCCCTAAACTCAATATCTTAAACACAAACACATTTGAAGAAAGAAACAATTCTGAAATCACTTATAAATCGGGCTGAATCCTAAGAAATACCTTTTTAAACAACGTTAATGAATAGAACAAAATGAAACAGGTGGTCATTTTTAAAAATGTAGTTTCTTTGAAATCAAAGGACATACTTACGCAGTAGAACAACCTTCAAACATTCCAGTTTTTATAAAAAATGGGCACACAATAGTGGTTTTGATCCCATGTAGTTTCTGGACTAGTGTTTCTACAAATACAGATTCAGCAAATCCAAAGGCCGCAAATTTACTTGCACAGTAATCTGAAAAAGGCAAACAACGCTAATGTATATCCTTGAGTTTTTAAATGGCATTACATCAAGGTTTCCTCATAACACAAATACACACAGAGAATGGGACAATGATTTCAGGGTTCTTATTTTGTATGACCTTGGTCTGTGCCCATAGAGGAATCGAGGAATGAGTAGGGAGGAACACCATCACCTAAAGGTCAGTTGACAAAGACCAAGTGCCCTCTGGGAGTTGCAGGGCTTCAGGGAGTCCCCTGTGGGTCACACTTCTAGGCTTTACTTCCACCCTGACGAGCGGTCAGACACTGTGCGAGCTGTTACACAAGGCATGACACGTGCATGCAGTCCCCGTCCCTAAGAGTTTTAAGACCATCAGGGCAGGGAGACACACAAAAGAAGTAAAATAATAAGGGAGGTAGGAACCAAGCAAGCAAGATCACTATGGGTCATGAAACTCAGATCAAATTTTCTTCCCCTTGCTGGAGAAAAACAGACTTGCAAATGTCAACCTCTACCTCTTACCTGTCTTAAAAATGCAGGGGGTTGTAGGAAGTGGCATCCATGTCAGTTTTAAGCTCTCTGTCTACAATCACACTCACTCCAAGTGATTTCTTCTTGGAGAAGAAATGGCATTTAGGTGAACTCTGACTCTCCTTTTCCTCATGAAAGAGGCAAATGAGCCATCCTTGCTCTGGGGAGAAGCAGCCACAACCACTGGTAAGAGTCAGGTCCCTAGATTGTGGTGGATGAGTAGAGGAAGGGAAGGGGAGAGGGGAGTCCTGAGCAGCTTCTAGGATCCCCTGAGTCATGGGGTATGAATACAGCTCACTGAGCCCCACATCTCTGAAATTCAAATGAGTAGAAACAGCTCAGGACTCAGGCAATCTGCATTCTATATAGCACGCCCACTGATTCTGATGCAGGGGAGCCAAGATCCACACCATAGGAATTACAAAAGTCTTAGACATGTTGCTAAGGTGAACAGGGTATGGGAGAATCTTGTATCTAAGGATGCACAGGAACTGCAAATAGACCTGCAGTTCAGAGACCCGCAAAGTCACAATAAAACCCAGCGAATTCTAAGGATGGAGGAAGGAGAGTCCCACTTATGGGGAGATGTGTGTAGATGGGTAACATTTGGGGTGACTGGTGGTTCTGCAAACCCTATTCCCATAAGTGAGATGAACCATGCTAAGATCACTGCTGGGCATCTTGAGCTGCAAGTCTTCAACCAGTGGGAAAGCAGAGAGGTTAATTTTAGATTTCTTGGGCTGGAGAAACTTTCTCTAAACCTCTAGCAGAAGGAGACCACTTAATGGAAATTTCAAAAGGCAGAGTACTCCTCCTTACCATCCTGATAACAGTGCCAGGGGTCTCCCAGATGGTGACTATGCTAATCACTTGGATAAGAAGAATTTATCAGTAAGCTCTCTCTCTTCCTCTTTTTTTAAGCCCAGGAGATTGCACTAACCTAATGATTCCAAAGTGCATAGTTCAGCTGCATGTAAGCAAATCTGATAGGCAGTTTTGCTGAACTATGTTCTCAACCACTTACCGTATTGAATATGTCTCTTAATTTATAACCCTTTATCATTGGCACATCAAATCAATGGTGATTGTTCAGAGCTAAGTAAGATAAAGTTATAAAACTTTTTGCAACTGCTTAATATTACATTTCTCTTACCTGCCAGTTTATTTACTCCAATTAATCCAGCTGCACTTGAAATGCAAACCAAATGTCCACGCTCGTTAGCGATCATAGCAGGTAGAAAGGATTTATAAGTCTAAGAAGAGCAAGGAAGAACTGTTAACATTTTACACTTTTCTCAGATGTTTATGTGATCGTTGTGATGAAAAGTGTCTTTTAAGCTCATAAAAATACCTGAAGGCACTGGGGTATAAAAATGTAAACATCTGGCAAGTAAGCCTCTTTGTTCAACCTGGTAAATCAGTATTTTCCTGCTAGCAGTTCCAATATTATTAAAAATAATTTATTTAGACTTATATTTTGCTCATATGTGACTTTGAAAAACAATATTCAGACAATAATTTAAGTGGTATCAGAGAATCTTAACTGTGGTAGGCAAAATCCACAAACCAGTAAGAGTACTCTTGGAGATATGATTATTTAGATTTATATTGCCTTTATTCCCCCCATGGATCAAATTTGGATTTCAAATATTTTTGAACATTGTTCACAGGACATGCCACTATTGGCTTCAGTTTAAAAATATCACTTTGCTTTGAAATTCATCTCTACTTCTTTGAATAATGGTTTTTAATTTCAAGCCATATGAGTAGAGAGTATATGTTAGAAAGAAAGGCTGTGTGCTGTGTCTCAGTAGTGTTGAGCACCTTCACCTTTGATGTGGGACCTGGAAAAAGAAGGTAAAGGAGAGAGAAATGAGCTTCGATAGAAGATATGTTCTACAACACAGGAATAATTCATTAAACAGGAATACTTGTAAATTTATATGAATTCATATTTCATGTTTATTTTCAAATTTGAATCATATGAATAAATATAAGAAAAGGGATCTCTTATCAAAGTCAAACAAGGCCGTTGCATGCATCACAATGAATTTCTGAGAGAAACTAACAGTCAGAGAAAGGTGGAAAATCAAAACGAGCCAGCAGCACAGCATAATAAAAAGCTCCCTGAGTTCTGATGGTCAAAGGTGAGTCTCTTTACTTCTCCCTGGGGACACATCCCTTGGGAGCACGGTCACCAGGAGTCCTCCGACCCACTAGCAATTAAGTGCCTATTCCATGCAGGGGCTTAAAGAACATATGCGGACTTGCCCAGAAAGACTGTCCAGAGTGAGAATGATGGGGGCCAGGGACATACCAGCATTCTGGGGACAACTAGAGGAAGAGAGAGAGAAAGGGGAGACCCAGGAGGAAAAAGAACACAGCAGAAGGGGAGATTATTAAAATGAGATGATGGTTTTATCTTCATTCTGGCTGAAGAATCTAACTTCATTCTAATGAAGGGGAGCGATATTTGGGACAAGACAACATAAATCACTTGCAGTAGCTCCTGAAGGGAATCTCCCCATCTTACTCCTGGAAACAATACAGAACACCAACAAAACCACCAGTGCCAGGACACTTTGGTGAAACTAGGGGACAGAAACCAACAAAGTCCAAATAACATTTGAAGGCTCCCATATGAGAGTTGGGCGGGGAGTCTGGGTGGGGAGGTGTAAAGAGGATGGAGGGGAGCTCAGAAGTCTCCAGCAAATACTCCCTCCCAGCAGAGAGCCGCCCAGGGCAGCAGAAGCAGAGAGAGGCAAGGGAGGGCAAGTGCATGGGTGGGGAGGCGAGGCAAGACTGGTTTCGGCAAAAGCTAGGAAAACCCAACTTCTGCAAGGGGCGCATCAAGTTGGAGGTCAGGGCTGTGCCAGTTAATGTCCATGGCACCTGTCCTGTGCCCTTTAATGTCACCCAGGCTACTGGTAGAGACTCTTTTTTCCCTGGTTAGATACTGAGTGAGATGACCGTATGTCTTCATTTGCCCAGAATAGACCTGATTAATGCTTGTTTATGAATAATGCCCTCCTCACTTTCTTTCTTTCTTTCTTTCTTTCTTTCTTTCTTTCTTTTCCTTTCCTTTCCTTTCCTTTCCTTTCCTTTCCTTTCCTTTCCTTTTCTTTTCTTTTCTTTTCTTTTCTTTTCTTTTCTTTTCTTTTCTTTTCTTTTCTTTTTTCTTTCCCCTTATCCACTTTCAAGAGTTCCAGCTTAGGCAAATTGTAAGGTCACCCTGGTCAGGTATACGTGCTGTCATTTCTGTGTAGTCTTGAGCAAATCTTTTAACTCCTCTGATCCCTTATTTCACTGAGCTGTTTCAAGGATTATACAGGAGGTGCCTAGAATAGCACCCAACATAGGTCAGCAATCAATAAATGACAGTAAAACCATGGGACAGTTGTGTCTTTGCAGGATTCCTGAGCAGAGGCTCAGGCAGGTACATAAGTTGGATCAGGGGGGACATCTGGATAGCCCTGGACGCTAAAATTGAGAAGTCCCTGCTTTACTTAGAGGTGAATAAAATTGTAGGAGAACAAGAGGAAGGTACTTCTAAATTCAGAGCAACTTTAGGTTTATTATGAGAAGAAAAAATAATTACCCACAGATGTGCTTTGAAATTCACATCTAAAGCCTTTTCCATCAGGTCATCTGGGCAATCGAGGAAACTTTTGCCTGTCACAATTCCGGCATTGTTGATTAGGATGGAGACATCGCCAACTTCTTTTTTAACCTGAATTGAATAACAAGAGCAACACTGCCAATGGAGCGATTCTTTACATAATCTAAGTTTAAATTTTTCATAGTTTAAATGCTGCTTATCCTAGTTAACTCAGACAGAACTTACGTGCTCTGCGAACAAAATATGCTTTATTTCCTTTGCTGAGTTTACAGTGCGTCAGAGATCCACATCTGATGCTTTTCTTCTCATTTTGTCCCCCTGTTAGAGCAGTCGGAACTATTCTTATACTCCATGGCTAGTCACTTTGTTTCAGGCTCTGTGTAAGTAGTAGTTTATTTCAATCATTGCAATAGGACATAAGGCATTATAGCTGTGTCATATAAATCAAGACCCAGCACACACCGAGATGGGGTGGAGTAGGAAGACACAGAAGAAGCACAAAACTCCTAAACAGGTTTTACGCACATGGCACAGCTCAGAACCTGTCTGTCCTGCTTGTACGAACTAGCTGGTTTTCTTCTCCCTACCACAGGCTTCTAGGTATTAAGATATGTGAAGGGAGGATCAGAGTAAAGCCCCATTCGCTGCTGAAACACTGGCCAGAGTGTCCTCCATAACTTGTATTTAAGAAATAAAATCTGGGTGGGACCTTAGAGCCTTTCACTTATAGTAAATCTTCAGCTTGTAATCTTGGCTCTTATGGCAGAAATGAGTGCAGGATTTTGCAGGATCGGCGAAAGGAGATGGTGGGGTCCCTTTGCTCCTTCCTGTGTTTGGAATTTCCTTACTGTAATTTGTATCTTTCAGCAGGGGCTCTGTCCCCAGATCAGAGAACCTCTGGTTGCAGCTGCCCTGTGCTGAACAAGGAGCTCACGGCAGTTACATCTCTCACTCTGTGTGTGTGTGTGCGTGTGTGTGTGTGTGTGTGTGTGTGTCCCCTACATGGATGGCACATTCTGGTACAGAGCAGGATGTCTTCCCGAAGCCAGGTGGGAGCTACCACCTCATCCACTGCTGTGGAAGCAATGGGGCTGACGTGTTAGGGATTTATAAGCCAACTAGAGCAGTAGTCTAGGGAAAATTTAGGATGAAATAGAGACCAAGGAAACCTCACATTTTGTGGTAGCATTTTCAGATAAAAGCACTGGAAACAAATCTGACTTAAAGTTTTATTTGGAGAATGACTAAAATATTTAGTCAAATTCAAGCTGAATAGTTCCAACTGCTCTAACTGTTAAGGCTAGAAACAACTAGCCCTACCTGAGGCAAAACCAGGTACAGGCTTCCAGTTACGGGATGAAGAAATCACGGGAATAAAAGGCACAGCATGAGGAACATAGCCAGGGGTAGTGCTGTAATTGTGTTGCATGGTTACAGAAGGGAGCTACACCTGTGATGAGTGTAGCCTAGCACACAGAGCTGTTGAATCACCACGATGTACACCTGAAGCTAATAGAACATTGTGTGTCAACTATACTCAAATAAAAAAAAAAAAAGAAAAGAAAAGCTGGACAGGGCTGTGGACTGGAAGACAGTAGGACAGTAGCATCAGAGGCTAATGTCCTTGCTCAGAGTCAGGGATGGCAAAGCCAGAAGTTATATCTCAGAGACATAAACAGGTGTATGTATCCACTGCCGCCTCTCACCTTAATAAAGCATGTTATCATATACTTGACAAAATAAACATCAGACTTTAATTTCAAAATGGCACCTGGTTTCATTATTTGTGGCTTGTTTCTTTGCCATATATGGATATTGTATCTTTATATATCATACCTTAAATGTACTGGGCTAAGCATTTTTGATAAGATTTTTCATGTGAATAATCTTCCCTCCTATTGATTTATCTGTTTTGTATAGAGGCTTATCTTTTCCTTTTTTTTTTTTTAAAGGATTATCTTGCTCCAAAGTCTCTTTTGCCCTTTAAATTAAGGTTGAAAGACATCATGAGTATTCAGCCTCTGCCACAATAGGGAAAAAAAGGGATCAGGTTTAACTGTACGCGACTTATATATTTAACTATTACTGACCAATGATAACACAATAAAATGTTCATGAGATGGGAGTGAGCTTGTTTGTATTGTGTTGTTTTGTAAGAGACACAGGGTAGCATCTAAGGGAAAATGCAACAGACTAGTTTTTAAGTAGTTTTCTTTTTTTGCATTCATTATTCTCCTCCTTATAAGAATGTGGCAATAGTGTGTTCAACCCTGGATGACAGGTCTAGTGAGACACTCGCACAAGCTGGGACTACCTGCTCAGGGATTTCTTTACAAACATCCAACCTATAAGAAAAGCCAGAAGACCATGCAAGTCAGTGTCAAACTTTAAACTGTCTAAGATGCCTGACTTGAACTTCCCAATGACTACTCATTAGTGGTGGTGGGCAATAAAGAAAGGTCTGCTTCTACTAATGACCACTGGTTTAAAAGACAAATTGATCCTGAAATTTGATCTTGAACATCAGGAAACAGAAATAATAAACCTCAAGGAATTCTCCTAGATGTCACAAATAGGCTTTTTTCCCCCCTGCTGTTGAACCAACACAGTCAATTGGAGGGATGCCAAGTAAAATTGATTCTGATTTGGCCTGTCTAAGGGATCAGTCATTAAATGTAGTCAGGACAGTTCTACATGCCATGGCATAGCCCTACTCTGGTCATGTGTTTATTGCTTAAAATAATCGCTTATCTAGGATGCCAAGTAGCAAGGCTAGACTTTCTGAACTTAGTGCCAAACTATGATCTAGGGACATGAGCTTTCCAAGTTCTTGGGGTCTGTGGAGATGACACACCATCATACCACTCTGAAAACTTTCGCCTTGATCACTGTTTTCTGGAATACTTTGAAAAAATTCTCTGGTACCTTCCCTCTCTCCAGAAGAAGTTTATGAGTGGAGAGTAGTTTGCTTCCCCTGAATTCCAAAGAACAAATAATCAATTTTTTCAAGACCCATAAATAAGAAAAGCTAAATAATAAGCTGTTAAATATGTACTGTTTGACCATTTCTGAGCTAAACATGTTGGTCAGAACTAAGCCACAGATATGGAGAAGAGGTTATTATTTATAATATATTATTTATAATATATTTTTTATAATTTATAATATATTATATATATTATATATATAATTTATAATATATTATATATTATATATATTATATATAATATATAATATATATATAATTTACAATATATTATTTATAATATATTATTTATAAGAAGAGGTTATTATTTATAAAGTGCCTCATATTAGCTTGCTTAATGTTGGATAGTCTTCAGCATTTGAATATGAACCAATTATTGCTTAACAGTGGCTAGAGAAGTTGTTTGCAGTCAGCATGAAGGAATATGCCAGTTGATCAGCGCTTTAAGTGCACAGAGATTCATCTGTGAGGTTGGCCGTAGCAGAGACACACTTACACACTGAGGAAGGTGCTAGGTTGTCAGGTTGGGGTCTCCAGATTGTACCGGGCTGCCTGTGACTGGAGATGGTAGTCACAGATGTATAGAATTTAAAGAGAAATTTCAACAGAAGCTACACACTCACCTGCCAATGACCTGCCAACCTTACCACTAGGAAGCAAGGTGGGAAGCAGCAAGGGGATTCGAGGTGGGGCCTAGAAGCTGTGCGAGAACTTTCCAATGGGGTTGGGCTGCTCTTTGCAGGTCTGTCTGGTTCCTTCCTTCTCAGTAAATTGGGGAATTCTGGGGGCCGCCAAAAAAGTGGCCCAGAAGTGATGTGCAGAGTACTCATGGCGATGGGGGGATAGAGAAAAGCTTTATGAGGGAAAAAGAGGTAGCAAACAAGTATATGCCTCGATGAACCAAAAAAACTCTTACCCTGCATACTGGGGTTTTGATTTCCCGAAAGCCTTCTTTAAACGCGCAACTGTATCATCACCAAAGGAGCAACTGTGATTAAGCATCTTTAGGATGAATGAAATATTCTGATTTTCTTATGATTAAGAGAAATACACATTCAAATGAAAGGCACTGTGGAATGGTAGAAATAGCTGGATTTCAGCTCAGACTGGATACAGGTTCAAGCCCAGGCTTAGTCGTGTGTTAGCTCTGGGACCCCTGAGCAGATTATTCAATATCTCTATGTCTCCTTTCTCCTCCAAGAAGGGGGCCACCCTCTACCTCCTATAAATTAACGGGGGCCGGCACTGTCGATACTGCCTGGTCGGGGCGCTGAGTGTGTACTATGGAGTCTACAGACTCAAGGCTGAGCTGGATCTTTCCTACCTAGGAGCTGTTTCTTAGGGGAGCTACTTACCTCCTTAAGTCTTGGTTTCCTTATTTGTGAAATGGAGATAGTCATGGACCTCACTTTATAGGATTAGGATATAATAGAGATGGGGTGCTTCGTGAGGTGTATGGTATACAGTGACAACTCAAAAATCCTAATTCCCAGTCCCCAATACTTTCTAAATTAAAGGGATGTGGGAGTAGGCAAATCTGCACTGAGCAAAGCAAAGAGACCGAGAAACGGATGCCCAAGAGTGTATCCGCATACAGTGTTTACTACCCGCAGAGAACAGGTGGACGCAAGATCTACCTGTTCGGCCACTCTGTATATGTCTTCCCTTTGGCTGCAGTCGCAAGTGTAGGCATAGACCCTTGTGGCTCCAACTTCCCGCGCCATCCTGCACGTGTCCTCGTTCCCCTCCTTGTTGATATCCCAGAGAACCAGCACAGAGCCAAGGCGGGCAAATCTGACGGCCAAGAGCCTTCCCAGTCCACTCCCGGCGCCAGTGATGAGCACAATTTCACCAGCAACATTCTTCCGTGGTTTGGGGATGATGGTGAACATCATAGCCTCCAGAAAAGCAATACCTGATTTTCCTAAGAAAACAATCAATTCCTTGGCTGACTTCAGTTTGGAAGCCATGTTGTGGCTGAGACCTATAAAGGAAGGAGACCCACATTAAGACTCCATGACCATTCCCTCTGCATCTGTGGGCTACGTGGAGCTCATGTTTTCTGAGATGGTAGCAGAAACTGGGATGTGTTATTTGAGCTTTTCTCCTGGTAGCAGATTCTGAACTTAGACCCAGAGACTGTGTCTTGGCCAGCTTTCATTCAAAGAACCAAGCTGGGCCCACACCTGAGTGTTGTACAGGAGAGAAATGTTCCCTAACCAGGAACTGTAACCACACCAACATTTAACCCGAAAGAGAAGTTAATTATTTCTCACATTTAACCTTTCTTCATAATAATCCCAAGTCTCCTTGACTGCTTTTATGCTCAAAGTCATAATTATATTATAATGTTTATGTGGTAACTGCTACCTCTCTGGTTTTACTTTTGTCTCCTTTTGGGTTTGTGGGTTGTTGTTGTTGTTGCTATTTTTTAAAAGATTTATTTATTTGTGAGAGAGACAGAGAGACGAGTGTGGGCAGGGGCAGATAGGGAGGGAGAAGGAGAGAAGCAGATTCCCTGCTGAGAATGGAGCCCTACGCAGGGATTGATCTCATGACCCTGAGATCATGACCTGAGCTGAAACTAAGAGTCAGATACTTAACCAACTGGCCACCCACGTGCCCCTGGATTTGTGTATTTTAATTTGCACAGTCATCCTTTTATTTTGTGTCATCATTTAAAATCTGACATTCAATGGATAAGGAAGATGTAGGGTACACACACACCCCACACACAGAGGAATATTACGCAGCCTTGAAAAAAAGAGATCATGCCATTTGCAACAACATGGATGGACCTAGAGAATATAATGCAAAGTAAAATGAGTCAAACTGAGAAAAACAAATACCATATGATTTCACTCATACATGGAGTCTAAAAAAAAAGAATAAATAAACAAACAAACAAAAAGTAGAATCAGACCTATAAATACAGGGAACAAACTAGTGGTTGCCAGAGGGGAGAGGGGTAGGAGGATGGGGGAAATGGCTAGAATGAGTAAGCCATGGGAATAAAAGGCACAGTACAGGGAGTATAGTCAATGATACTGTAATAGTGTTGTGTGGTGGTTGTAGCTACACTTGTGTGCATGGCATAACATATAGACTTGTTAAATCATTATGCTGTACACCTAAAACTAATGTAACATTGTGTGTCAACTATACTCAAGTAAAAAACTTAAAAAAAGTGGGGTTCAAGAAAAAAATGTAAAATCTTATTTGTAGAACGTATTTGAAAAGGAGTAATTGATGTTCTAAACCTTTTCCAACAGATTCACTGTGACCATGGGATACCCCTTCCCCAGACTCTGAGACCTGCATCCCACGTCACTGACTGCAAGATTACAGCCTTGGGACTGTAGAATATAGGTGAGAGACAGACTGGATTGCTGTCCTGCCCTGCCCCTGCCTACCTGTGAAATCTGGGGAGGCTACTTAGCCACTCTGGGCCTCTGTCTCCACATATCTACTGGTCCTGTGGCACAGAGTGATTTTGCAGATGAAACGAGAATGAATGTTATGTGCAGGACTGCAATGCTAGCTCCCAGTAAGTGCTTTATGAATGTTATTTCTCAGATTTGGAGTACTGCTCATGGAGAAATTACCCAATAGGTTTGCTGAATGAATAAAAGGCCTCCCCTTGACAAACTCATACAGGGCTATAGCTTACATCCTGTTATCGGTTACTCACACTTTAGTGAGAATGAGTTTCTAAGATGCTTTACTAAAAAGTAGCTGAGAAAGGGAAGGTCTTACTTCCTACAGGATGCGAAGACATGTTTAGCAGGGGCATCCTATGCTGGGGGGTGGGAGGCTTCCCTGAATGGGCTGTCCAATTGAGAGGCACAGATGAGGGCAGGAGATGAGGGCAGGAGATGTCCCTCATTAAAGACCAGCAGTGTCACTTACTTTGCAGTTTGGCTGAGGACAGACTAGTGACTATTCATGACAATGGGTGGATAGATTCATCAACAGAAGGGCTTGGAGCCTGGCCAGACCCTTGGGAAATTGCTGTGACCTAAATTGTTGTTTCTTGGCTCATTGGAGTGATGGGACTGAAGATCAGAAAGAGTATGCATGTAGTTTACCCAAGGTCCTCGTGCTAGTTAGTGCAGGGCCGGCTGAGTTCATTTATTATATTTACTGAGCCCTGATGCTGTGCAGGTCTGATGCTGGGCATTGGGGCTGAGGTGTTAGGCAGCCTCCTGCTATCACTGCCTTCATGAGCCAAGGCCCTAGTTGAAGAAACAGGCATTGAGCCAATAAATACATCATGACAAGCTGTTGTATTAGAAAGAAAATTACAGGATGTTATAGACAGTATATGGGAGATGTGATTTAGATTGGGTGCTGGAGAAGAAGCAACGGGAAAGATTTGCTGGAAGGTAACATTTGAGCCAGTAGCCAAATGATGAATGGCTAGAGGTAGAGAGATCTGGGAGTAACTTGACCAACAGAGGGATGGAAGAGTTTGAGGCTTGAGGTTGTTTTGGTCTGTGTGTCTAACATTGTCCGTCCAGAGAATTAGAATGCTGGTGGTAGGGGGCATGGATGTTTTGGTCAAAGGGAGTTTTTGTGGTAGAGCCCTGGGTTTCACCATGCTTTGGATGAAATGGCCCTCAAACTCTTTGCCATCTTTGCTTGGATTTATTTTCACATAGTAGATTTGGATGATTGATCTGGATGATGTGAGGAATGAATAAAAGGCCACCCCTTTTATAAAAGGGCTTCTCAGGCTCTGCAGAATTTGGAAGGAAGGTGCCCTGAAGGGCAAACGGTGATTTTCAGACTCTCATTTTAAGCTCAGTCTTGGGGTATGTGTCTTCAGACCTGCAATGATGAGGGTCAGACTTCCTACATTAATGGGGCACCCTGGGCACCCTCCCCAGGCAGCAGCCTGGGCGCTGCCAACATTCCTTCCACGAGAAGACCCACACCAGCTCATCCATGCCCCCTTTCAGACATATCACTGGTCCATATCAGAGGGACAGAGGTCTATTTCTCTCCTTAGTGGGTTCCAGCACCATGTGGGTGGCTAGAAATCTCACCACTGACCTGGGGGAAGGTTCTTAATGCCAGAGGGCCCAGACTTCAGCACCCCACTGTCTCAGTGTTGGCACGATGTTAGACCTAGAACAAGGTCTTACACTTATTGCTGTCTCGGTGGATGCTTACTAGGTTCTTCAGAGCTTGACATCCTGAGGTTTCCCTCATTTGGGGTTTAGGGTGTCTGTTGGGTATCGGCACAGGTAGTGAGGTGTAGAGATTAAAGTTTGGGTTGGAATTCTGGATCTGCCACTAGCTTTTCTGCAACTTTGGTTAAAACTGTTTTACCTTTTGTGCCTCAGTTTTCCTCTTCTAAATAAGGGGATTCCGCAGTATGCACCAGTGGGGGAGTTGTGGAAGTTTAAAGACTTAATACAGGTAATACCGTCCCTATGATCCCTGATGAAATTTCTGAGCAAATTGCGGGGGGCGGGGGGGAATTGCCCTGCACGCAGCTCCTCCCTCCAGGATGTGTAGGGTGGGGGTGGGAGTGGGGCAAGAGGAGTTGGGCTGGATTTCAGTACGTGCCAGGTTACACATCATCTCCACTTCCACTCCTAATGCCCACAATGTGGAGGCCTTCCTAGAACAATGCCAGGCCCATAACAACAGCAAAATGACTGCATTAGCTAGAGTTATGATTGGTGTTCCTGCTAGTATATGAATTCTGATCTCTGCCCATAGCAACGAAAGATGGTGATAGTAAGTATACTTACAAACAAAAGTAAAGGTAAGGTTCCGTTTTAGTGTAAAGACTCTGTCTTAGGAAGTTACAGAGCATATTAAATTTAATAGGGTTATACACTTTCTTGGTGTTCCAATCCCACAGCCTGACTACTTAGTTCAAAAGCTGAACTAACTTGGGGCACCTGGCTGGCTCAGTAGGGAGAGCAGCAATTCTGGATCTGAGTCGTGAGTTCAAGCCCCACGTTGGGCATAGAGCTTACTTTGGGGGGGGGGGG
>NW_024427107.1:8957610-8986318 GCF_017311325.1 Ursus maritimus
GCCCCCTTTCAGACATATCACTGGTCCATATCAGAGGGACAGAGGTCTATTTCTCTCCTTAGTGGGTTCCAGCACCATGTGGGTGGCTAGAAATCTCACCACTGACCTGGGGGAAGGTTCTTAATGCCAGAGGGCCCAGACTTCAGCACCCCACTGTCTCAGTGTTGGCACGATGTTAGACCTAGAACAAGGTCTTACACTTATTGCTGTCTCGGTGGATGCTTACTAGGTTCTTCAGAGCTTGACATCCTGAGGTTTCCCTCATTTGGGGTTTAGGGTGTCTGTTGGGTATCGGCACAGGTAGTGAGGTGTAGAGATTAAAGTTTGGGTTGGAATTCTGGATCTGCCACTAGCTTTTCTGCAACTTTGGTTAAAACTGTTTTACCTTTTGTGCCTCAGTTTTCCTCTTCTAAATAAGGGGATTCCGCAGTATGCACCAGTGGGGGAGTTGTGGAAGTTTAAAGACTTAATACAGGTAATACCGTCCCTATGATCCCTGATGAAATTTCTGAGCAAATTGCGGGGGGCGGGGGGGAATTGCCCTGCACGCAGCTCCTCCCTCCAGGATGTGTAGGGTGGGGGTGGGAGTGGGGCAAGAGGAGTTGGGCTGGATTTCAGTACGTGCCAGGTTACACATCATCTCCACTTCCACTCCTAATGCCCACAATGTGGAGGCCTTCCTAGAACAATGCCAGGCCCATAACAACAGCAAAATGACTGCATTAGCTAGAGTTATGATTGGTGTTCCTGCTAGTATATGAATTCTGATCTCTGCCCATAGCAACGAAAGATGGTGATAGTAAGTATACTTACAAACAAAAGTAAAGGTAAGGTTCCGTTTTAGTGTAAAGACTCTGTCTTAGGAAGTTACAGAGCATATTAAATTTAATAGGGTTATACACTTTCTTGGTGTTCCAATCCCACAGCCTGACTACTTAGTTCAAAAGCTGAACTAACTTGGGGCACCTGGCTGGCTCAGTAGGGAGAGCAGCAATTCTGGATCTGAGTCGTGAGTTCAAGCCCCACGTTGGGCATAGAGCTTACTTTGGGGGGGGGGGGGAAGCTGAACTAACTAACGTGATGCAGTAAACAGGTGTCTTCCGCTTCCCAAGCCAGGACGCAGCAAGTTGCCCTGGTAAGAGGTGCCTGATGAATTGGGGGCGGTAAGGGAGGGAGAGGGAGACGCGCCGGGCAGCGCTCTCGCCGGCTCACCCCCAGTGGTCGGACCAGGGCTCCCGGCCCGCGCCCTCTCTCGGACACCCTGCCCCCCTTGCTACCCCGCCACAGCTTTACTACCGGCAGGCGGGTGGGCTGGCGGGGCGCCGAGCCAGGGGCGCTTCGGAGCGGGCCACTGCCACCTCCTCGCCGAGCTCTTGCCCGGCCCCGGGTCCGGACCTCGGAAACTCACCCAGGACACGCAGTCCTCGCTGTCGACCGAGAAGCAGTGGTCTGTCACGGGCACCACGTCGCTGACTCGCGGCTGGGCGAGATTCAGGAATTTAACTTCTAGCCTGCCCGAGCCCAAGTTCAAGGTGGGAAGGCTCCGCCTGTGCAGTGGGTGGAGCCGCCTCGGGGCCCCGCCTGGGCCCGCGCCTGCTTGTTTTTCTTTCTTTCTTTCTTTCTTTCTTTCTTTCTTTCTTTCTTTCTTTCTCTTGTTCTCTCTTCCTCCCTCCCTTCTCTCTTTCTCTCTTTTCTCTCTCTCTCTCTCTCTTCCTTTCTCTCTTTTTCCTTCTCTTCCCTCCCCTCCCTTCTCCTTTCCCTTTTCCCTTTTCCCTTTTCCCTTTTCCCTTTTCCCTTTCCCTTTCCCTTTCCCTTTCCCTTTCCCTTCCCTTCCCTGAGTCCTTGGATGGGGGATGGGGAGTACGCAGGGAGCCAGGTCAGTTCTCTGCAGCTTGCAGAGCAGGGCACAGATGCAGAGCTCCTCAGCAGAATCAGGTCCTGCAGATGGGGGCAGAGTCAACAGCTTCCCTGGCCCTGTGGCTGTAAGGAGTGTGGGTGTGCGAGAGCCGCTTGGGAGGCGGGTGGGGTGCTTGGCAGGAGTGGGTGCAGCACTGGAAGGAGGCCAAGAAGTAGGAGAGGCCGAAGTTTGTTCTAAGGAGATGAAGTTGAGAAAGAGTCAACAATATACTCTTGTCCAACCAGTGTTCATTGAACACCTCTGTGTACAAAGATCTAGAAGATATAGCAATATTATATCTGTCAAGAAAAAAAAATGTTCAGTTAACATAAGCTAATCCTCTAATATAGAATAAATCACTGCTGAAATGCTTATCATATAGAGTGGAGTTTGTTGGGTGGCATAAAAAGCTGGAATATCAATAAATTATGTAGTGTTGAAGGAAAACCGGGAACTCAGAACAAGACTGTGTTTGGAAGTGACTCAGGGTTGTGTCAGACAGACGCAGGTGGTAAAGGCTCAAAGGAGAGCAGGTAGCCAATTGGTGTGTGAGGAACTGCCCATTTGTTCTTTATTTGGCTATGAGAAGGAGCAGCTGGTTGTAAAAACCTGGGAAGGTGGGTGGAGGTAAGAGCCTTGAAGGTCATTTCGGCGCATTACAGATGTTCTGTAGGCTGCGGTGAGTTGTGCAAAGTGCATAGTTGTACCGTCCAAAGGTGAATGGGGCGGGTGAATGTGTCCTATGGGCCTGTGCTGTGCAGGTCTCAGTGTTTGGCTCTGGGGAGCTGCAGAGCTTTGGGGAGCGAGGGGGAGACTCATTCATGAACTGCATGTGTATGGATGTTAGTGTCAAAAGTTCAGAAATAATAGACAGAAGACCAATGAATCACCGAACTAGTAATTAGTAAAAGTTTATGGCGCACACACCAGAAAGTTTGCAGACTGGAGGCACTCAAACCAAAACGTGGAATGAGTCTCGTCTTAAAGCAGCTTATTCAGTGAGACAGAAGTGACTGTTCTTTACTGTGATTGGTTATCATATTAGAATTTTCTTCAATGACAGGAAATTAGTCAGTGGTTACCGCATATCAACCTTGGGAGGCAGTTGAAGTTTTGTCAGAGGTATAAGCAAGAAGCAACCAAGGTCAAGTTAGTGTTATAAAATAAGCTAAATTAAATTTTGCTCTTATGACTCAACTGGCTTTGTCTGCTCAGGGAATTTTCAAGGCTGGTCCCTGTGGGTTTTTTTAATTTTCACAATAGACATGCACTCTTGTGCCTGGGGTGCATAGAATAGGGGCCCCTAGCCAGTCTGCATGAGGAGAGGTAGCTGGAAGGGCCTTCCAGGCTTCGGAGGCAGAATGGGCCAAGACAGCGAGATGAGCAACACCTAGGCGCGCTAGTGGATTCTGGCACAGACGGGTCAGTCCTGGGCTCCAACTCACATGGCCTGCCTGCAAGAGGTCCCATGCACGGCCAGTGGAAAGCACCCTCCTGTGAACTCTTCATGTTTTCTCTGAGCGAAATTCTGAGCTGTCACTCTTCTTTCTGATGAGAAAGTCGGAGTAGACCTCAGAAAAGAAATCTCAAGTGTTACTAGAAATCCCATTAAAACAAAATATGAATGTAAAGCAGTGGTAATTTCATTAATGATGTCATTAAGGGAAATAAAAGCCTTTGTGTTTGGAGAAGACCACAATTTGACTTGAAGTAGGGGAAACTTAGTGGATTGACCATAATCTTGAAAGATAAGAAAGTATTTTTTTTTGAAGATTTTATTTATTTATTTGTTTGTTTATTTATTTATTTATTTATTTATATGAGAGAGTGAGAACACGCACAAGCAAAGAGGGAGAAACAGACTCCCTGTTGAGCAGGGACCCTGACTTGGAACTTGATCCCAGGACCCCAGGATCATGACCTGAACCGAAGGCAGAAGCTTAACTGACTGAACCACCCAGGCACCCCAAGAAATTATTTTTTCAAGGTCCTTTGTGACAAAGGCTAGAAAAAGACCATGTAATGATTGAAGATGTAGACTAGGCTAATAAACACAGGAAAACATGCTCTAACTTCATTCTTAGAGACATGGGGAGTAAAGTGTTTCTTGCCTTCCAAAGTGACAAATATTATTTTTAAAAAAAGCGTATCTTCATAAGGGGGTGGTGTAATTTAAACATTGCTGGCGAGCAAGTATGTATCAAGAGGTAGAAAAATTTTATACCCTCTCACCCACTTCCACCAATGGGACTTCATCTTTACAAAGTAATCAGGTCTTATTTGTTGACTCCAGGAAGGGAAACTGGTCAATGGGAGTCATGGGTTAGAAGGGAGACTTTTGACTGTATTGAATCATGTATTACTCTTTCCAGAAATAAGTAGGTTAATAAAAAACAAATTGATCATTACTTTCTAACAATATGCACAGATGGAGTGCTCTACAACCATTTTTTAAATAAAATCATGTTTTTTAAGGGTATAGGAAAATACTCCTTACATAATGTTAGTTTAAAAAGCATAGTATAAGACTGGGGCGCCTGGGTGGCTCAGTTGGTTAAGTGTCAGCCTTTGGCTCAGGTCATGATGCTGGGTCCCTGGGATTGAACCCCATGTTGGGCTCCCTGCTCAGAGGGGAGTCTGCTTCTCTCTCTCTCTCCCTCTGCCCCTTCCCCTGCTCCTTCTCTCTCTCACTCTCTCTCTGTCAAATGAATAAATAAAACCTTTAAAAATAAATAAATAAGTAAATAAATAAATAGAAGCATAGTATAAGACTAAATATATATGATCCAGTTTTTCTGACAATTTCATTATAATGCAGTAGAAGTTCTGAAAGTGAATTCACCAACACCTTAGCATTATTTTCAAATAGTGGGGATTTTTCTTCTTGTGTCTTTTTGTATTTTCCAAAGTTTCCATTATGTACATATTTGTATTTCCCAATAAAAATGTTTCTTAGAGCATGCAGACATACAGACATCTCCATGTAAGGTGGTAGACTGAGTACATCCATTTATATCCTATTTTCTTCCAAAATTCTATTGAAGTGAAAGGGAAGATATAAAAATGTGAATAAAAACATAGTAGTACTTAGAGAAAGAAGGGGACCACCAGTGGGGACTAACTAGAGGTTAGTAAGCAGATGGATCCCATTTCTAAAAACCAGAGCAAAAGATACCTTAACCTAAAACACACTTAGGGAAGGTGTAACAGAAAAGAGTCATTCTGCCTACCGGTAACCCTGCATAACTCCAATTCAGTAAACAAACAGACAGTGGAAATAGGACATGGGGCATTCAGATGGATGAAGAATCTTGTTGCAAAAACAAAACAATAACAGCATTGAAATGAAATATAGGACAACTATGTTGTAATTTGGAGCTAGACAAGGGAACCCCATCAATTATTCACTTGACTACATAAAAAATGTAAACTTCTGTACAGCAAAGTAAAATGACACACAATAGGAGAAAATATTTTCATATAATGAATTGATAATAAGCCATACTTTATAGCATTTCTATAAACCTAGTTGAGTAAGGCAATAGGAAAAATGGGTAAAGAAATGCAGAGGCAATATATATAATGGAGTATTACTCAGCCTTAAAAAAGAATGAAATCTTGTTATTTGCAATGACCTGAATGGATCTAGAGACTATTATGCTAAGTGAAATAAGACAGTCAGAGAAAGACAAATACCATATGATTTCACTCATATGTGGAATTTAAGAAACAAAACAAATGAGCAAAGGGGGAAAAAGAGAGGGAGAGACAAATCAAGAAACAGACTCTTTTTAAAAAGATTTTATTTATTTATTTATTTATTTATTTATTTAGAACGCACATGCGTGAGTGGGAGGAGGGGCAGAGAGAGAGGGAGACAGAGAACCTCAAGCTGACTCCCACCAGAGTATGAAGCCCAGTGCAGGGCTCTGTCTCACAAACCCAAGATCATAACCTGAGCTGAAACCAAGAGTCAGAAGCTCAACCAACTGAGCACCCAGGTGCCCCAGGTTCTTAATTATAGAGAATAAACAGATAGTTACCAGAGGGGAAGTGGGTATGGGGATGGGTTAAACAGGTGATGGGGATTAAGGAGGGCACTTGCTATCATGAGCACCAAGTGATATAAGGAATTGTTGAATCACTATACTGTACACCTAAAACTAATATTACCCTATGTGTTAACTAACTGGAATTAAAATAAAAACTTAAAAAAGAAATGCACAGGCAATTTATAGACAAATAAATACAAATGACAGAAAGCCTTTGAAAAGATCCTAAATTTCCCTGATATTCAGGAAAACACAAATTGAATAGGAATATTCTCTTTATTCATCCATTAATACTGTTTCATTAAAAAGTTAAATTAAAATCCAGGAACGGTGAACACATGAGAACATAGGCATGCTCATGTATTGTGTGCGTGGGACCATAAACTGGCACATCCTTTATGGAAGACAACTGGGCAGTAACCATCCTGCCTTTTGATGCTTCTCCTACAAGTCTTAGAATCACTGAAGCTTGTTCGCAATAGCAAAAAATTAGAAACTACTTAAATGCCCATGTATTCCATTAATCATGGTGTAGTCACATAATAGAATTCTAGGAAGTAGACAAAATGAATGAAGTTAGAACTATATTTACTGGCAGGAGAAGATCGCCAGGGTGTGTTAAGTGAACAAAAAGTACAGAGCTACTCCACTGAAGTTAAATTTATGAGTACATTATGAGTGTGTGACTCTGTGTGTGTATGTGTGTGTGTGTGTGTGTGTAAATAGAGATGCAGCCGTTTCCAGTGGTTACCTCAGTGGGAAACAGAATTGAGAGGCATGAAGGGAGGTTTCCTGTTTTATGATGTATGTTTCTGTATTATTAGATTTTTTACAAATGTCGTATATTATTTTATTATATCAAAAGCCCAAATAATGATTAAAATGTACATACCTGCTGTTTAAAAAGGACTTTATTTTAAGAACATATTGTCTTTGGGGATTTCTTTGCCAAATAGTGGAAGAAATCTAGTCACCAGATGACACATTCAAAATATAGTAGTTTTACCGAAACATATTATTTGGGGAGACTGTCTTGATTTTCGTAGAAGGAGGTTCTAAAATTTTCAGACCAGCATAGAATTCATTGAAAGGTAGATCTGTATTTTCCATGACAAGAAGAAAGCAGTATAAGCTGGACTGAAAGTAGGAAACAAGATACATTGGACTCATGTGAAAGAGTAGGAAGAACAACACAAAGGCATAAGTAATCCAAGGGTTGAAAGAGACAGGGGACACTTTTACTGCCACCTTATTGGGAAAGTAACCATATTCCAAAGAAACTAAGAAGTTTCAGAAAACTAAGGCTCAGCTGAGACAGTGATGGGACTGGGCATGTGACTGGAATTCCCTGTGTATTCCAGTGTTCCGGAGAGCCTGGCACACAGCCAAACCTCCCGATTCTGCCTGTCCTGGAAAAATACAAAAGGAAGTGATGTTATAGGTTTATTTTTGCTTCTCTATTTATTCCAAGATCATTATCACCTCTAATGAGCTTTTTAAAACAATTTTCTGAGCAATCATGAATTTATGATAATGAACATACACAGATTTGACCTGGTTTACTCTGCCTAGCTTATGAAATCATGCTGCAAAACAATTCAAACACATCTGGTGTCTCATGGTACAGATAAGTTTTCTCCTCTTTTATTTTGTCTTTCTCTTCTTGAATTTCTTTTTCCTTTTGATTTTGCCTTTGATCAGTGGAAATACTACTACCGGAGGGCATTAATGGCTTGTAAGCTCTAGCAACAGTTGCTGGTGGATCGATCTGTGATCAGGATGAGGACCAAGACAGGCAATCTGCCTTCCTCTTCAATCGCCAACCTACAAAGTTCTACTGAGGTGTAATTCGCATGCTAGAAAGTTCACTAACTTTCAGTGTGCAGTCTGATTTTAGTAAATTTACATAGTTGTACAGTGGTGTATTATTGGGGTGCATTCCATCACCCCAATATATTCTGTTAGGAGCACTTTAAAACCTACTATTTGGCTTTGATTTATCAGGGAATTGAGGTAACACAGATGGTATAAATTCTGGCCCCAACACACTGTCTCTAGGGTGCCCCCTTCCCTCCCAAGTTCAACACCCTCAGCAGTGTAAACTTTCTGGGATTCTGGGCGCATATGGATGGTTCCCAGCCAATCCTCTTGTCTTTTATAGGCTTCTTATTTTTGTCTCTACTCTCCAGTATATGAGCACCCAGGATAAACAGATATACCCCTCTTCCCTACCTCCTGCTAAACACCAGCACAACATAGCCTTAACCCTCAGGAATTATACTTTCTTATTACCTAGCTCCTTTTCTGAACTGATGATTTTAAAAGATGAAAAAAAAATTTACCCAGAATTTTTCAAATCCAAGTTAGATTTTTTTCTAATAGTTAAGTGTAATTTTGCTTTACATTCATCTGACCCTGAGGACTGGCTATGTCATTTATATGGCAGACATCACTCTACAGCTTCAAAGTTATCAGGAAAAATGTACCTTAAGTATATAAAGTACACAGTACATAAGAAATTGCATCTTTTTAATTACTTACATTTATAATTTTTAAAAATATAAAAAATTATGGATGCCAAATTAAAATGTATGAGAAGATATATCATTGCAAAAGTTGTTTTAGGAGCTCTTCAGACAAGGTAGAAGACCATTGACATAGAGTAAGTTTTCTTTCTTTAATATTTTTGTATTGCCTTTTTTATTGCCTTTACAATGACCATTTTAGTAATTTATCATGTTAGTAATAGATTTTTGTAATTAATAGTTACTAATTTGTAAAACTTTTGAAACTTGCTTCATCTAGCCAGAAGCAATATAATAAAGAAAACAGAATATCCGATTATGAAATATAAATTGCTAGGGTTAGAAATTAGTTTTCAGTTGAAAGAGCCCTTAGTGACTGAGGTTAACCTCATTCTAATGACATATACAAAGTGCTTATTTTAGCATTATTTATAATGGTCCAAATATCCAGATCACTGGTGGCCTGTTCATATGGGAGAATATTATATGATAATGAAAAGAAGTGAGGTAATGCTGAACACAATTTGTGGAGGAAGCTCAGGATATGATGTTGAGCAAAATACTGACACACACAAGTAGATCTGGGCAGAGGTGACGCTGGTGTGTTCCCTACAGAGAAACTGATCAAGCTGTATACACTTGGTGTACTTGCCTGAATATATGTTGTAGTTCAACAGAACTTTACTTAAACAAAAAGACATTGTGTTTCTTTCACCAACTTAAAATCATGGCAACTATTTTATGTTAAGTATTCTCTGTTTTACCAACCTTTTATTGTTGCCAATAATGGTGATGATATTCAGGTGAATAGTTTGTCGTGTAGAATATTTTTCAGCCTGAGCGGGGGCAGAAAATGCAGCTTGGTTGGGCCACTGAATGTTCATTGTCAGCTCCACTTTAAGACTTCAGCCCTTTTGGCCGGGGCAATCCCTGCCAAGGGGGTGTAATTGTGAGTCCAGTCATATGTAACAAGCTTTCACTGGGGCTGGGTTTCTTGCAACACCTCTCATTCTGGCAGAGCCAAAGTGGGATTTTAAAATTCCAAGTCCCTGGAAGGATTTTCTTGTCATATTGCAAAGGCTCATGCTGAGTGGGGACCTTGTGAAGTTCCCAGAGGCTTGTGTGGGTGCAGTGCACAGAATCCCCAGGTGGAGGCTCAGGGGGCTCCCACCCAGAGCATGTAGTGCCTTTTCCTGCACCCACCCCAGGCCACACACCTGGGAACACGCCCACTCCCACTCTTCCCTCCCTACCCCCACATGTCCTTCCGCCCACCTGATGCACTCCTGCAGCGCTCCCAGGCGAGCCCTGCACGTGCAGCAGGAGCCTCCTGCACCAAGACAGGCAGTCTCTTTCGGATTCCTCAAAAGCTTAACAGTAGGGGCGCCTAGGTGGCTCAGGTCATGATCCCAGGGTTCTGGGGTCCAGCCCCCCTCACCCCCGGGGCTCCCTGTTCAGCTAGGAGTCCTCTTCTTCTCCCTCTGCAGGTCTCCCTGCTTGTGCTCTCTTGTTTGCTCACTCTCTCACTCTCTCTCTCAAATAAATAAATAAAATATTAAAAAAAACCCCAAGTTTGACTGTAGCTCATATTGTTTAAGAGATTAATTCACAAAGAGCTTCCATATTATCAAATTCATAATTACGGGTTTTGCACATCCTATGCCACTATCTTATCTTTACAGTTTGAAGGGTGACAGTAGTAAAACCTGGAGAAGCAGCTCTTTCGGTTTGCCTGTGGGCAGCAATCTCCTGCAGGAAGGGTTTAGAAATCAGTTACACCCAGAAGTTTTCTGCTGTGGTTTTGCAGAAGTAACTCGGGCAGTGTGGGACCCTCATTGCCCAGTCAGCTACAGCAGTTTTGCTTTGAATTTTGGGGAAGACCGAGTAGTTATGAGTCTAGGCTCTGGGGCTGGATGTGGTGGAGAAGCGCGTGTTTGAGAGCTGATCCTACCCCTTACTGTCTGTGTGACACTAGATAAGCTGCTACTTGACCTCTCAGAGCTTTGGTTTCTTATCTGTCAAGTGAGCATCACAACACACACCCGTTCTGGTTGTTGTGCGAATACATTATGATACTGACAAATAAATAGCCAGTATCAAGTGCTTGCAATGTGCCAGGCACTTTTCTAAGTCCTTTGCCTGTATTCATCAATGAGTTTTATTACAGTTGAGAAACCCGAGGCACAGACAGATCGACTTGCCCAGAGTCCCAGTTGGCAATTGGTGGCACCAGGACTGGACTCGAATCAGGGCCACGATCTTGACCGCAGTGCTCCCCTGCTTCTCATCACCGGCAATAAGATATCTAGAGCTCTAATTTATCGAGCATTTGCTGTATGCCAGGCACGGTTCTAAGAGCTTTACATGGATTACTGTAAAGCTGTCCTTCCACCCCCAAACCCACCCCATGTCCATCACCTCCTCACTTCTCCGAGCTGTGCCATGTTATCGCTCTCATTTTACAGGTTAAATAAACCAGGGCTCAGAAACCTTGGTGAAGGTCAGCTGGTGGGTGAGTTGGGGGTTGAATTTGAACCAGCCCTCACGTGGTCTCTCTCGCAGGAGATCCAGCACAGTGTGTGACACACAGGGGCAGGACCCACTTAAAGGATCTTCGACATGTAAGGCTGCTCAAAGTCCTGTGCTCAGGGAGGGCCTTATACTCAGTGTAGTGTCTGCCTTTGTGGTCTTAAAATTTGTCACCATTTGTCTTTGAACTTGGTTTTTGTAAATTGAGTTTGATAGCCCAATGTAGCATGTGCGTGAGTACAGACAGTAAGCTGTGGGCAGTGTGCACATGGGGTTGGGGTCCAGCTGCTGCCCACGTATGGGGCGCACAGTGCACATCAAACAATTGGCTCTGCATGCATGCAGGTGCCTTGGCATGGTTTGGGGTACCACAAAGAACCCAGGAGGTGGCTCACCTGAACCTGTGCCCCGATCAGTGGTGGCAGCGGCAGAAGTAGAGTTGGCAGTGGTAGTGGCTGCAAGAGACAGAAAGTCCCACGTGAGGGGCAGTCTTGCTCATTGTCCCCATAGCCTGGTCCTGAGGCATCTGCACAAATATTAAATCTCCCATCTGAACACGAGAACAGAAAGGGCCAGTTCTCAGCCAGTAAACCATGTCGGTAAATCATTACAAAATCAAAGTGTACATGACATTGTAATAAAGCACATCAAAGAGTTATTAGAATTCCTCAAAGATTTAGAATTTCTGGTTGTGAAAACTCTATATGTTGCAAAGCAAACATTCACAGGCTTAGAAATAGAAATTAAATTTATTTTTTAAAAGATTTTACTTATTTATTTGACAGAGAGAGAGAGTGCGTGCAGAAGCGGGGAGCAGCAGGCAGAGGGAGAGGGAGAAGCAGGCTCCCCACTGAGCAGGGAGTCCACTTGGGGCTTGATTCCAGGACCCTGGGATCATGACCTGAGCCTAAGGCAAATGCGTAACCTACTGAGCCACCCAGGCGCCCCTGGAAATTAAATTTAAAGATTGTTGCATGGGATGGAAAAAACACGTTTCAGTTGCAGTTGCACATGAACCAATTATTAGTAAGGAAAACAACTTAAAAATTAACTTTCCCCTTGTAATTGAATATACAGTGACAGAATGCTCCAGCAGGCATTTTGAATTATGAACAAATCATGAAGTACATCTTGATTCCTTGTACAACATCCACGAGTTATAGGAAATGTCAGAGAAAACATTAAAATGCCATTGTACACATTTGCATTTAAAATTAAATATAGAATTACGTGCATCTGGATTGTATTAGGAGTTAATATTTTTAGAAAAGTTGTTCCATGAGATTTATCAGCTCTAGATGTACTAAAATTTGTTTCAAAATAATTTATCAGAGATGTATCTTAATAAAAAAATACATTGTAGGGTTGTTATAGTCTATGATATACCTTACAAGCTCCAGCAACAATTGCAGTAGCAGGAAGTTCCTTTTCAAAGTTAAAAATATTATCATCTACAGTCTTTTATTTGCCTAGAGTGACAGATGTCACTTTCAATTATACTGATTGAAAATGAAGTTGCTAAAATATGGATTTTGGTGGCTTAGGAAAAGAGTCTGCAAAAAAGTGAATCAAGAAAATCTTAAGATCAATAAAGTTATCATAACAAAAAGTATTATTTATTGTATTGTGTAAATTTTGAAACAATTTTTTAAAAGATTTTATTTATTTATTTGTCAGAGAGAGAGAACACAAGCAGGGGGAGAGGCAGGCAGAGGGAGAAGCAGGCTCTTGCTGAGCAAGGAGCCCAATGCGGGACTCAATCCCAGGACCGTGAGATCATGACCTGAGCCAAAGGCAGACACTTAACCAACTGAGGCACCCAAGTGTCCCGAAACAAATTTTTGAAAAAAATTTATAGGTTTGTCCATGTATCAGAATTATCACTTTTCCCTGCTTTTAAAAGAGAGCCCACATTTTTATTTTGCAGTGGGCCTTGCACCTTCTGTTCCAGGCTTGCACAGCTAGATGTTCCTCACACTTGGGCCCCTCTTCACGGAAGTGTCTTGATGTTACTGGGACCATAGTGATCCAGAAGCCTATTCCTACTCTTGAGTCTGGGATAATTGCTGGACACATCTTTTCATTTTAAGAGGGAATGGTGTATTTTCCTCACTGTTTTCTATGATTCACTTCATATATACATATATACTTTTTCTTGTTATTCCAGTGGCCCAAGTATGGTAGTCTTTCCTGGGCCAACTCTGCTTCCACCCTGAATACACTTGAAGACCATACTCAGCATTTTATGTTAACAGTGTTATCTAAGACAGATCCAGCTCCTCAGGGGCTAAGTGAAGCATGTGTGAATGGATGGGAAAGATAAGCCTTATCAGGTAACCTACAGGAGAAGCAAAATAAAATTCTCCATTTCAGGAGCTTGTCCCTGCCCTGAAAGTTCCTCCACTCTCTAGTAAGCTTATCACAATTTTCTTTCTCCACATCATTTCTCAAGAACCCTAATGTCCTAGATAATTCAGACCTAAACCAAAGCTTGTATACCCAAGTGACCCAACAGCTAGGCCTGTTGGGAGCCTTGCTTAAAGAACCCGCTATTCTGCTATTCTCTGTCTTGCCTCTTGGTTTGTGGTGGGGCTCATCCCTCATCCTAAGAAGTTTCTAATACTCCTTCCAGAAAAATCATGTTCCATCCTAAAGTATAATTCTTCTAAGAAAAGATATTCTCTATTTTATTTTTGGCTTTTCCACTTACTTTTCATTGTTCTAGCAAATTCTGCAAAGTTACCCCAGACTCTCCTATTTCCTTTTTCTCTTACTGAGTTCTGTCCATGAGTCAAAAGTATACTCAATAATTCCACAAGTATTTATACTTTACATGTAAGTCTTCAATAAGGATTTATTGCAAGAATGAGCCCTAAATAAAGATTTTGAGGATAGGAATGGATCCAGATAATTTATTTTTTATTTTTATTTTTTATATATTTTTTTGTTTTATAATAATATTTTATTATGTTATGTTGGTCACCATACAGTATATCCCTAGTTTTTGATGTAATGTTCCATGATTCATTACTTGCGTAGAACATCCAGTGCACCATGCAATATGTGCCCTCCTTAATACCCATCACTGGCCTATCCCAATCCCCCACCCCCCTCCCCTCTGAAGCCCTCAGTTTGTTTTCCAGAGTCCATAGTCTCTCAAGAATCCACATAATTTAGTCATTAACTCTTGATTTTTAGAAATGGAAAAGTCCGTTTTCTTTCTTTTTTCTTTTTAAGATTTTATTTCTTTATTTAACACAGAAACAGCCAGCGAGAGAGGGGACACAAGCAGAGGAAGTGGGAGAGGAAGAAGCAGGCTCATAGCGGAGGAGGTCCCATAACGCCGGGACCACGCCCTGAGCCGAAAGCAGACGCTTAACCGCTGTGCCACCCAGGCGCCCCGGAAAAGTCCGTTTTCAAGAGTCAAACTCAAGAGTCACTTGATCTCAGGCAGCTGTTGGTATCTTTCTTATGTTAAGCCAAAATCTGTGTCTTTTCCAGTATCAAGGAAAGGAAGGCTTACTTTAGAAAATGAACTTTTGCAAGAGAAAGTACTCTTACTTCCTAAAGCCCATGGAAGATTCTAGTTGTCTCTTTCAGAGTCAATCATCAAAAACTTCTCCTTTTTCCTCAGCTTTTAAATTTTTTCCCCAAGTATTTAGTTTAAAAATGGCTAATTCATTATTAAATATTGTCTCTACATGTTAACATTTTTGACTATTCTTTATTGTATTAGATTAGGAAAACCTGTGGGAGGAGAGTAACTACCAATTATAATATTATTCTATTGGAAAAATCAATCTTCGTTCCCAAAGGCTGACAAGCCCAAATGAATCTTCACTTCCCCAAAATGACATGCCTATGCTTTAAGTACGGTGATCACACAAGGTGAGATCTCACATGGAAAGTGTTGTAGTAACTGGGCTGCTTTTTGAAAACTTGGTGGAAGAAAAGAATAGACATGACCAAATTTTAGACACAATCAGTTCAGTTTTGTAGCTTTGTGCAGATTTCATGAGTATATGTAAAGATGTGGAAGAGTTACATGGACTATTACATATTCTAAGTTGCTGAAATAGGAAGGAAAAGTGCCATGCCCTCTAGGGAGTCTTTTTAGGCTTGGCTCAACGTTCAGACTCAGAAGACATGGCAAGGGGGCTCCTGGGTAGCGCAGTCGTTAAAGCGTCTGCCTTCGGCTCAGGGCGTGATCCTGGCATTCCGGGATCGAGTCCCACATCAGGCTCCTCCGCTATGAGCCTGCTTCTTCCTCTCCCACTCCCCCTGCTGTGTTCCCTCTCACGCTGGCTGTCTCTCTGTCACATAAATAAATAAAATCTTTAAAAAAAAAAAAAAAAGAAGACATGGCAAGAATTTACTCATGGAGTATGAGAAGAGCTTCAGAGGCCAAGGGGCAGCGGCAGGCACTCTGGTTTGCATGGGGGGGGGGTAGAACTTACAGCATTCAACACACATATCCAGGAAACTTCTCCTCAAATGCCAGCACTGGTGTAAGGAGATTCACACAGGGCAAGTGCAGGATCTGCTCAGGCATTAAAGTCTCATGCTCCATAGACCCATAGCTTCATGGGCATAGAATCTGTGAACCCTGTTACCAGAATCCCGGAACTCCAGGAAGCCCAGAGAATGGCACCCCTCCCCATCAAGTATTTATAATGCATTTATAATTCTTCTCGGTCTGATGCAAGTTACCAATTGGTGATTTTTTTTTAATCATAAGCAACATTGCTTAGAAACATATTTAACATTTGGCTCTTACCAGGTTAGTAGGGGAGCATAGCTAGGAAGTAAAACTAAGAGAAAATTCTCTTGCAGGAAAGCAAAAGGTTTTGCTAACCCTTTACCCATGATACAATAACACAAATGAAAGATAACTGAGGCGTGGACTATGCAGTTTCTAAATACTATAAATCTGATAAATAAGCAGAGTGAACTTCCAACATGAATAGGGAAATAGTCAAAACCCAACCAAACCAAAGCCTCTGTGTGGCCAACAGCTATCACGAAGGTCTTGTACCTTATTTAGTGACTATCTTATTTGCCACCATTTCTAGTACCATACATGGTAGATACACGGGAAATATGTGTTGAGTGGATGTATAAGTGAATGAATAAAAGACTCTCCTTAAGCCCAACTTAGAAGCAGAAGGTTACATTCTTGGTTGAATGAAGTCAAAGCTGACAGGACAGGTCATCTGATACCTGAGTGAGGAGGTGTGGACCAGTTTACTTAGAGATAAATGGCACCTCAAAAGTCACTGCTGAGTGTCAACCCAGGTAGATAAAAATATGTGAATGTCCCTGAGGCATTAAGGAAAGGTTAAATAATTCTTTGAATTCTTGGTTTAAGAAGGCAGAGAGATGTTAAACTGTAAAAGGTAACTAAAAGATAATAAGTTAAAAGATAGTTAAAAGCAAATTCATTCTCTTAAAAATATTTCATTTTAGAATGTTTTATTCCTGTTAGTCCCCCAATTTTTCTCTAGTTTGTTCATATCAAGTTAAATTGCTTTCTTTGAATAAATGTAGAAATATTATTTCTCATATAATGGGATAAATCTCATATATTGAGTGCTCCCTCTTTGGTTAATAGAATATGTATTTTAATTTATTTGAAATTTAATGTTTTGGTTTTAACGTGAGTGACTAGCTCTTGAACCTGGTAGAGGCAAAGCTAGATTGATGTTTAGTGATTATGGTTCAGGAACCACTCCAAGCCCAGAAGGTGTTAAGAATGTTTGCCAAATTGGGGCGCTTGGGTGGCTCAGTCGGTTAAGTGTCTGCCTTCAGCTCAGGTCATGATCCCAGGGTCCTGGGATGGAGCCTTATATTGGCTCCTTGCTGGGCCTGCTTCTCCTCTCCCTCTGCCTGCCGCTCCCTCTGCTTGAGCTCTCTCTCTGTGTCAAATAAATAAATAAAATCTGAAAGAAAGAAAGAGAAAGAAAGAAAGAAGAAAGAAAGAAAGAAAGAAAGAAAGAAAGAAAGAAAGAAAGAAAGAAAAAGTTTGCCAAATGGCTGTTATGTGTGGTGCACATTCAAGTAAGTATAGACTTTTTTAAAAGAGGGAGTTTGTATTGTGTATCGAACACATCAGTTTTGAGAATACATTATTGACTTAATTATGAAGATAAGTTTCCTTCCAAACCCGTAGTATATAGCCATCTAATGTATACTTTTTTTCCTTATAGAGTGAAGAACTTAGGAATTTTTCAGCACATTCAGATGCAAACAAATGTGATTAATTACAAGTTTATTTTATCAAATAAGCAGATTCAATCCCACTAAGGACCTTGTTATGACCACCCAACTCCAGTAGGAATTAATAGGCCACACAAATAAGTCTTCACTTTGTGAGGTAAACAGTATTTTTTTTCATTACAAGACTAATATGTTTCTTTAAATCTGATTTGAAAAATTATCAGCCTAAAACACTGATTTACAAGGTCATTATTTTTAATTACTCCTTTTCTAAAAGTATCATATATTGTCTATTTAAAAATTAAATTTGGGTCAATTTGCATTGATGCTTTTGTAAATATGTTATAGTCACTGAGTTCATTGGAATGGCTGTGATGTCCTCATATACCAAAGTGAAAAATGATAGGAAAAACTGCATATGTAGTTTGAATGCCAAGAAAAATCATCAGGGTGCTGAACATGTCCTGGGAATAAGGTTGGTACTCTTGAAATCCTCAGGAACTGTTAGTAGACAGGAATGCTATCGCATTGGAAGGAGCTCTAGATAGTCTATCCTTGTAACATTTCATTTCATTACAACATTTGAGGCTTCACTGTAGGTGTTGCCTCTCGGTTTCAGTCTGAACTTCATTTGCTTTCTCTCTCCCTCTGAAAGAAGTCTCACAAAAGTCCATGCCAAGGTACTCAGCAAGGGCAGTCATTATGTTTGGAGATATTATTCTAGAGAAAAGCAGACCCCCCCCAAAATAATAATGTCATAATCCTTTAAGAGGAGTCAAAAAGACTTCTTTGCAAAGATTACTTTTGAATTACACAAAGTGAGTTGTCAGTTATTCATGTTGTGCATGTGTCGCTAAGTGAGGGATAAGTGCAGTCCTATATCCAGGGAGCTTTGAAAAACCCCAACGCTCAGGCCGCAATTTTTCCATATCTTACAATCGCTGGGTTCTGTGGAAAGACTGTATACATCTTTATTTATTAGACTAACAAATGATAGCAAAAACTAGAATGAAAACCACATCGATGAAAGCAGAATTTCTTGGGGGTAGGGCCCAGACCTTAGTAGTTGTAAATGTTCCCCAGGAGATGCCAACGAGCACCCAAGATTGAGAACCATTTCCTTGGTTCCTTGAAGACAGAGAAACTGTATCTTCAGCTCAGTTCTGCTCAACTTCACTCAACTTAGCAAGTATTTATTGTGTGCATATGCTGCTAGATAATGTACTAAGCCTGGAGCATGAAACAGGAAACAATTAAAAAAAATGTGTCCTGTCCTGCTGGAGCATTCAGTCTAGCAAGGAGGACAGATGTTGGTTACACAAGCAACCATAGGTGTGATGAGTGCTACAAAAAACAGGTACGCAAAAATATGTTGAATAAGATATAAAGAGTAAAGAAAGTACTGGATTTATTAATAACATAATTTTATGATGACTGATTGTGTTTTCTATTCTGCTAGTAACTGATAGCAAGGAGAGGAGTATATACTGATGGTAAGAACTTCCAGTCTATAATCAAATTTGAATCTTTGGTTTGAAACTTTGTTCCAGCACTTATTAGCTGTTTAACCCTTTTTATTTTTATTTATTTTATTTTATTTTTTTTTAAAGATTTTATTTATTTATTCGACAGAGATAGAGACAGCCAGCGAGAGAGGGAACACAAGCAGGGGAAGTGGGAGAGGAAGAAGCAGGCTCATAGCGGAGGAGCCTGATGTGGGGCTCGATCCCATAACGCCGGGATCATGCCCTGAGCCAAAGGCAGACGCTTAACCGCTGTGCCACCCAGGCACCCCTGTTTAACCCTTTTTAAATTATTCTCTTTAAATCACATTTTTTAAAGATTTTATTTATTTGAGAGAGAGAGACAGAAAGCTCACAAGTAGTGGGGAGAGGCAGAGGCAGAGAGAGAAGCTGACTCCCCACTGAGCAGGGAGCCTGACCTGGGGCTCTATCCCAGGACCCTGGGATCATGACCTGAGGCAGACGCTTAACTGACTGAGCCACCAGGTGCCCCTAAGTCACACATTTTTTAAGTGTAATAAAATGCACGCGAAGCTGTCAAGCAGAATCTGGCACATGCGGGCACTGGATGAATGTTAGATTTTGTTCTGTATTTTCTCTGGAAGAGACAGTGCACCTGGGCAGAATCCTTCCACAAATACTCTGGAACTCATAGAGTTGTCTTGCATAAAGTTGTAGGTGCTTTTTCACTAAATGAAATGAGGAATTTGCCAAATATCCTTAATATTCTTCTGGCAATGCACTTCAGTTTTGTTAATCCTTCATTCTCAAAACAAAATTCTCCATTACTTGAACTAAAAGAATTCACACACAAAAAATTGACGGGGTGCTATTCGTTTCCTTTGAAGTAAATAATTTGTACTCTGTAAGGCTTAATAGTTGCTAGATTTTCTCAGTGGAGTAACCAAGGCACAGCTAGCAATAGTCCAATAAATTGTCCTTGTGCTATTAAAGTACTTGCTCTTATCATTTAAAAAAATACACAGTTGCTTTCTGGTTAAAGAAGTGGCAGTGATGGGGCATTTTGTTCAAAAATAACCAAAATGTATGTCTTAAACTTACACAAAATTATATGTCAATTATATCTCAATAAATCTAGAAAAAAATAATTTATACATCATCATTTCTTTCATCCCCTACTGTTTTAGGTTTATTAATCTTTCTTTTTCTGGAGTCTTTGTTTTGAGCTTTTATGCACATAGGGACTCCAAGTTTGCAAAAACTATCATTTAACATCACTGATTTCTTTGCTAATAGCCCCCCCCCCCCGCCCTGGGTGGGTCACATTCATTGTGTGATCTTGACAATCTAGCTTTAGTCCTCCCATTCTGGAGAGGCTAACATTATATTACATATAAAACATTATATTCAGTTGTCAGAAAAAGTTTCTTAGCAAATGTGGAAATCTTATTTCTGCTTTCATCATTCGAAATTCTTCTTCCCATTTAAGGCTGTTCTCACCATCCAGATACACTCTCTTATCTGTTTTACTTTCTTATCCACTTATCTGTAAAGGAGATAAGAGGGGAAGTGATTGAATGAATTATAGTTCATTCGTACTAATAACAGTATGTAGCCAACCAAAATCACACCTTAGAACAATATTTAGCATGAGACAAGTCTCATTATGTATAAAAATGTTAAAAGTAGCTACTCCTATACCAATACACATTTACCAAAAGGGCTAAAATTAAAAAGACTGACAATACCAAATGTTAACAAAGTTGGGGAGCAACAGGAATATAGGGTGGGAATGTACATGATATAATAACTTTGTAAAATTTCTGGTTGTTTCTTACCCTTTGACCCAACTATTCCCTTCTAGGTATTGCTCCAAGAGAAATGAAAACATATGTTCACAAAAAGATTTATACAAACATGTCTTCAGCCATTTTTGCGAATAATGGCTCCCAGATGGAAGCAGCCCAATCTGAGCCTGGATGAACAAATTGTGGGATATCCACACAATGGATTAATCCCCAGTGGTAAAAGGGATAAACTATTGATACATATAACAACATGCACGAAACTCAAAAAGTTATGCTGAATGAAGAAGACTTGCACGAAAGAGTACATGATTATGATTACATTTCTATAAAATTCCAGAATAGCCAGAACTATAGTATAGTAGAAAAATCATATCAGATTGCTTTTATGGAATACAGGAGATAGTTGTCTTATCTTAACAGGAGGTTGGATCACACATTTGTCAAAACTCAGCAAATAAACACTTAAGATTTGTGTATTGTGTATAAAATTTACATCACATGAAAAAAATTATCGATTATCCTGTTTAACTCCAGAGCTTTCTAACTCTCTTGTCTAGATTTCTTTTGTAGATGCACTTCTTTCAAAATTTCTGGAAATTTATTCCCAATAATATCACATTTTTCCTTTATGGCCATTCCTTTAGCCATATGGATTCATTATTTATTATTTTTATTTTAAAAATATTTATTATGAAGACTTTCAAAGAAACAAGAATATAATGAACAGTGTGGTGTGCTGGTAAGTGATCAACATTTTTTCCTCTAGAAAAAGAGTGTATATATAGTTTCCAACCTCATTTGACTTCACTGTTCACTTTGTCTCAAACATAGTAGACTTCTTTCAAGTTCTATAGTACCCCTGATTCTTTCTGATCCCAGCGGCTTTATGTAGGATACCTAGATGCTCTTCTGATTTGTTCTTTACCTGGTTAATTCCTACTTATCTTTTGGGCATTAGTTTCAATGTCACTTCCTCTGACAGCCTATCACTGACCACCCCACCTTATTCTAAATTATATGTTCCTTATTGTCTCTCATAACACCTTGTTTTCTTCTATAGCACTTAATCACATATTATTGTTAACATATATTTTATGTTAATATTATATATTATTAACATATATTATATTAACATATTACTAATGTTATTATTTTAATAATAATGTTAAAAACAAAGAAATAAAAATAATTTTTTAAGGAGAGAATTTATCTCTACATCATACAGTCCATATATGACAAGGACACAGATAATATCATATTCAACAGTCAAAAACTGAAAGCTTTTCCTTTAAGATCAGGAGCAAGACAAGAATGCCCACTCTTGCCACTTTTATTTAATATAGCCCTTGAAGTGCTCACCAGAGCAATTAGTCGAGAAATGGAAATAAAAACATCCATGTTGGAAAAGAAGAAGCAAACTGTCTCTATTCATAGATGACATCATATATACAGAAAACCCTAAAGATTCTATTGAAAAATTGTTAGAACTAATGAACACATTCAGTAAAATTGCAGGACACAAAATCAATATGCAAAAATCAGTTGTGTTTTCTAACAACAAACTATCAGAAAAATTGAGAAAATAATCCATTTATATTGTATCAAAAAGAATAAAACACATAGGAATAAATTTAAGGAGGTAAAATATCTATATACTGAAAACTATAAGACAGTGATGAAAGAAATTGAAGACACAAATAAGTGGAATGATATTCCATGCTCATAGATTAGAAAAATTAATATTGTAAAAATATCCATACTACCCAAAACAATCTACAGATTCAATGCAATCCCTATAAAATTGCAATGGCATATTTCATAAGAATAGAAAAAAACAGTCCTAAAATTTTTATGGAACCGTAAAAGACCTGGGATAGCTGAACCAATCTTGAAATTTCAAACTATAGTAAGCAAAACACTATATTGCATAAAAAGAGACATGTAGATCAATGAAAGGACATCAAACTAAAAAATCTTGTGCACAGCAAAGGAAAACCATCAACAAAATGAAAAAGTAACCTCTGGAATGGGAGAAAATATCTGGAAATCAAATATCTGATGAAGGGATAGTATCCAAAATACATAAAGAGCTCATACAACTCTATAGCCAAAGAACAAACCATTCAATGAATAAATGGGCAGAGGAACTGAATAGACATTTTTTTCAAAGAAGACATACAGATGGCCAGCAGGTACATGAAAAAGTAGTCTACATCATTAATCATCAGGGAAATGCAAAGCAAAACCACAATGAGATATCATTTCACACCTGTTAGAGTCGCTGTTGTAAGACAGGAGATAACAAATGTGGGTGAGGGTCTGGAGATAAGGGAACCCTGTGCATTGTTTGTGGGAATGTAAATTGATGCAGTCATATACAATGGAATATTATTTAGCCATAGAAAGAAGGAAATCCTGCCATTTGTGACAACATGGATGGACTTGAGGGCATTATGTTAAGTGAAATAAGTCAGATAGAGAAAGACAAATACTGTATGACTACACTGATATGTGGAATCTAAAAAAAAAAATAACTCAGGAACATAAAATAAATTGGGGGTTGTCAAAGGAGGGGTTTGGGGGAAATGGGTGAAGGTCATCAAAAGGTACAAACTTCCAGGTATAAGGTAAATAATTTCTGGGGATATAATGTATAGCATCGTGGCAATAGTTAATAACATGGCATTGCATATTTGGAAGTTGCTAAAAGAGAAAATCTTAAAAAGCCTCATCACAAGAAAATAAAATTGTAACAATGTGAGACGATGGGTGTTAACTAACCTTATTATGATAATCATTTTGCAAATGAACACATATTAAATCATTATTTTGTATACCTTAAACTAATAGTGTTGTAAGTTAATTATATCTCAATAAAACAGGGGTGGGGTTAGTAGTATTGTAATGATGATTCCTGTAGATATTCTCGATACACATCCACAATTATTTCCTTGGGCTAAAACTCTTAATTATAAAGTTGCTGGGGCAAAAGATAAGCAATTTCTAAGGCCAAATCTCTTTCTAAAATGAGGAATACTTAATGTTCTCATCATTTATTTATGTGACGATTTTTTATACTTTATATCTATACCAACACTACTTATTACTGCTTTAAAAAGTTTTGCCAATATACTTGGTAAAAAATACACTATATATATATATATATATATATATATATATATATATATATATATATATATATATATATATATATATATATATATATATATATATATATATATATATATATATATATATATATATATATATATATATATATATATATATATATATATATATATATATATATATATATATATATATATATATATATATATATATATATATATATATATATATATATATATATATATATATATATATATATATATATATATATATATATATATATATATATATATATATATATATATATATATATATATATATATATAAAGCTTCTTTACTCATTTAGGTAGAGATTTTTGATATTTGTTAGCTTTTGTAATTCTGTCATGAATTGCCAGTTTCTATCCTTTGTTTCTGTTTATATACTAAGGCTGATAATTCTGCTATATATATTGAAAATATTGTCTCTCAATTTGTTATTTCATTTTATTTTTAACATATTACATATTTAACACAGTATTTAAGAACACAGACTATATTCAGACTACCTGGGTGAAAATCTGGACTCCAGCTCTTTTGGGCTATATGGCTTTGACTGAGTTACTGAATTGCTCCGTCTCAGTTCACTCACCTGCAAAATGGAGGTAATGATAGTATGTACTTCATATGGTTCTTAGAAGTAAAAGGATGGCAGCGCTTGGGTGGCTCAGTCAGTTAAGCACCTGCCTAAGCTTAGGTCATGATCTGGGATGGACCCCCGCCTCAGGCTCCCTGCTCAGTGGAGAGCATTGTTTCTCCCTCTCCTTCTGCTGATCCCCCTGCTTGTGCACTGTCTCTCTTTCTTTCTCTGTCAAATAAATAAATATTTTTTTAAAAAAAAAGAATTAAATGGGATGACGCTTGGAAAGTGCTTGGTCCAATCTCTGGAAAACCATGAATACTCAAAAATTTTGAGAAAAGTATTGTCATTTGCTGTATTTATGTTAACGGTTAGTCAAGAGGGTACAAAATGTGCCAGAAACTTCACCTTCTGACTTACTTGGGCATACATTGAGGTTGGAAATCACAGATGTGTGGGAGGGTGGGTGTGTATTGTATGCTCATATCCTTCTTAGCCTTAAGTCTCTGCCAAAGATGAGTTAAGTACATGTTTACCACTTGCCCCTGATGAAGAGTTCATACAGGCTCTGTGGCAAGACCCAGAGGAGCAGATGAATTTGCAAGTCGTTTGACTCTGTACTGTCAAGTGTTGAGGATTAATTGCTTCTCATGTTTTATGATAAAAGATGTCAACCCTGAGTGGAGAGGTAGTCAGCCAAGATTTGGAAATTATTCCACCAGTTAAAAGAGGGAAGTGGATTAGCAATGATACAATAAATGGTCCAAGCAGTTGGTCTGGCCTATCAGCAACACTGATGCACAGATACCAAGTCAAAGACACACTAGTTCCATAAATGAGGGAATTAGCACAATTCAGATTTTAAAAATGTGTATATACACTTACATTATGTATATATAGGCATATACATTTATACATTTATATAGAGAAATTTATTATAAATTTTACTGAAATAGAGCATGTATAGTATGTGATTTATCAAATATTGTAAATTCATATAGTCAATTGCTTCTCATAAAACACTTCTGTTGTTTTTTTGCTGCATTATTGTATCACATATAATATTCTACTCTATGGATATGCAACATTTGGTTATCTGTTCATTACTTTATGAATATTTGAATTGTTTTTAGTTTTTTTTTTTTATTTATTTATTTGAGAGAGAGTGAGCACACATGAGCATAAGTGAGCAGGGAGAGGGGCAACTGGAGAGAGACAAAAACTCAAGCAGACTCCCTGCTGAGTACAGAGCCCACGTGGAGCTCCATCCCAGGACCCTGAGACCATGACCTGAGCCAAAATCAAGAAAGAGTCTGACACTCAACTGACTGAGCCACCCAGGAGCCCCTCTTTTCACTCTTTTAGCTGTTATGAATAATGCCATATGAACATTTGCATACAAGTGTTTTGGGGGATGTATGCTTTCATTTCCCCTCAGTATATACCTAAGAGTCAGATTCCTGGGTCACATGGGAACTCCATGATTAACATTTTGAGAAACTGTCAAAGTATTTTCCAAAGCAGCTGCACCAATTTACAATCCCACCAGCAGTGTGTGAGGGTTCTAATTTTCCATATCTTCACCAACTTTGTTACTGTCTGTATTGTTGATTAGAGCCATCCTAGTTGATGCGAAGGTTATCTCATTTTTTAATTGAAGTATAGCTAATATACAATGTTATGTTAGTTTCAGGTACATAAAATAATGATTCAACAATTCTATACATTTCTCAGTGCTCATCAAGATAAGTGTATTCTTTTTTTTTTAAAGACTTTATTTATTCATTCGACAGAGATAGAGACAGCCAGCGAGAGAGAGAGGGAACACAAACAGGGGGAGTGGAAGAGGAAGAAGCAGGCTCATAGCAGAGTAGCCTGATGTGGGGCTCGATCCCATAACGCCGGGATCACGCCCTGAGCCGAAGGCAGACGCTTAACTGCTGTGCCACCCAGGCGCCCCAAGACAAGTGTATTCTTAACCTCCTTTATCTATTTAACCCATCCCCTCATCCACCTCCTCTCCGGCAACCACAAGTGTATTTTCTGTATTTAAGAGTCTGGTTTTTTATTTGTCTCTTTTTTTCTTTGTTCATTTGTTTGGTTTCTTAAATTCTACATATAAGTGAAATCATATGATATTTATCTCTGGCTGACTTATTTCACTTAGCATTATACCTTAATTAAAAAAAGATATACATACTTCTATGTCTATTGCAGCATTATTTATAATAGACAAGAGATGGAAGCAACTCAAGTATCCATCCGTTCATTGTTTTCTTAATAAACAGCTTTTTTGAAATATAATTCATATATCACAAAATTCACTCTTTCAAAATTTACAATTTAGTGATTTTCAGTATATTCAGGAAGTCATTCATCACACTTTATTCCTGAATATTTTCATCATTCTTCAAAGAAACTTTGTACTTATTAGTATCCAGTCTCCATTTATCCTTCCTCCAGTCCCTGGCAACCAATGATCTACTTTCTGTCTCTACATATTTCCCTATTTTGGACATTTTATATAAATGGAATAATACCATATGTGGACTTTCATATCTAGTTTCTTGTAAGTAGCTTCTGTTTTCAAGGTTCATACATATGGTAGCAAGTATCAGTACTCCATTCTTATGACTTAATAGTATTTCATTATATGGATATACCACATTTCTTCATCAATTCATCTGTTGATGGACATTCATCCATTCGTCACTTGAGTTTTTCCACTTTTTGGATATTATGAATAATGCTGCTATGAATATCTATATACAAGTTTTTGTGTGGATGTTGTTTTCATTTCTCTTGGTTATGGATCTAAGAATAAAAATATGGCAACCCTATATTTTTAAGAAACTGTTGAACTGTTTTCCAAACCTTATAATTCACCAACAATATATGAGAGTTCCAACTTCTCCACACCCTCATCAACATTTATCTGTCTAATTGAGTAGAGCCATATTAGTGGGTACAAAGTTGTTTTCCATTGTGGTTTTGATTTGGATTTTCCTAATGCAATCTTTTCATGTGCATATTGATCATTTGTATATCTTTGAAAAAAATGTATACTCAGATCTTTTGCCAATTTTTAAGTTGAGTTATTTGTCCTTTTTATTGTTAAGGTAAAGACTTTAAATATTCTAGATACAAGTCCCTTATCAGCCATAGAAGATTTGTAAAAAATTTCTATCATTCTGTGAATTGTATTTTCACTATCTTCATGTCCTTTGAAGTGCAAAGTTTTAAATTTTGTATAAGTCAAATTTATTTAACCTCTGTTGTTGCTTGTATTTGGTGTCATAACTAATAAACCATTGCCTAATCCAAGGTCATGAATATTTACATCATTCTTCCAAGAATTTGGTGGTTTTATCTCTTACATTTAGGTCTTTGATTCTTTTTGAATTAATTTTTGTATATGGTGGGAGGTAGGGGTTCAACCTCATCCTTTTGCTTATAGCTGTCCGGTCATCTCAGCGCCATATGTTGAAAAGACTTAATTCCTCATTGAATCATCTTGGAATATCTGTTGAAAATCAAGTGAACATAATTTAAGGATTTACTCTGAACTCTCAATTCTAGTCCATTGATCTATATGTCTAGCCTTATACCAGTATCACACTGTCTTGATTAGTGTAGCTTTGTAGTAAGTTTTGATATTGGGAAGTGTCATTTGTTACAACTTTATTCTTTTTCAATATAGTTTTGACTTTCTGGATCCCTTGAATTTCCATATAAATTTTAGAATTAACTCATCAATTCCTGCAATGAAAAAAAAAAAGGCAGCTGGTTTCTCATAGGAAGTCCGTTGAATCTATAGATCAATTTGGAGAGTATTGACATTTTAACAATAGTATTTCTTCCAATCCATGAACATGGAATGTCTTTCCATTTATTTAAAGTCTTTTAAAATTTCTTTCAAACATGTTTTATAACTTTCAGGGTATGTTTTACACTTCTCTTGTTAGATTTATTCCTAAGTATTTTATTATTTTTGATGCTATTGGAAGTGGAATTGTTTAATAATTTAATTCAGGGTTTGTCATTACAAGTGTATAGAAACACAGTTATTTTTTGTATGTTGATCTTATATTTTGATCCTATAAGCTTGCTTAATTCATTTCTCAGATCCAATAATTTGCATGTGTATATATGTTCTTCAGGATTTTTTATATATATAAGATCATGTTATCTGACAGTAAAGATAGCTTTACTTCTTCCTTTCCAATCTGAATATTTTTGTTTCATATTCTTGCCTAATTGTCCTGTTGAACAGACATTGAATCAGAGTGGTGAAAGCAGACTTTGTTGTCTTGTCTTGATCTTAGGGTACAAGCATTCAGTCTTCAACTATTAAATGAAATATTAGTTATAGGTTTTTCATAGATGCTGCTTATCAGGTTATAGAAGTTCCCTTCTATTCCTAGTTACTTTGGTGTTTTTATCAAGAAA